>NW_026555831.1:0-48905 GCF_029017545.1 Prosopis cineraria | reverse complement strand
GAGCTTTGTCCAACTAGAGTTCAAAATGCTTGGAGAGTGTGCATAGACTATAGGAAGCTCAATAATGTGACTAGGAAGGACCATTTTCCTTGCCTTTTTATTGATCAAATGCTTGAGAGATTGGCTTCTAAGTCCCATTATTGCTTCCTAGATGGGTTAGTGGGTAGTTTCAAATTCCATAGCTCCTAGTGACCAAGATAAGACTACTTTACATGCCCCTTTGGTACATTTGCTATAGGAGGATGCCCTTTGGTCTTTTGCAATGCACCTGGTACTTTTCAAGATGCATGATGTCCATATTTTGTGATTTTATTGAACATTGCATGGAAGTCTTTATGGATGATTTTTACTGTGATGGTGAGTCCTTTGATTCATGCTTGCATTCTTTAGATAAAGTGCTTGGTAGGTGCATTGAAAAGAAGCTTGTGCTTAACTTGAAAAATGCCATTTCATGGTAGATAAAGGAATTGTTTTAGGCCATTTGATTTTCTTCCAATGGCATAGAGGTGGATAAGGCCAAAGTAGATGTGATTCTTCTTTGCCCATATCCTGTTTGTTTGAAAGATTTGAGATCATTTTTGGGACATGCAGGCTTTTATAGGAGATTTATAAAGGGGTTTAGTGAAATTGCTTTGCCTATGTCTAAACTCTTACAAAAAGATGTTGATTTTGTTTTTGATGATGCTTTGCAAAAGGAGTTTTGACACTTTGAAAAGCATGCTCATTTCCCCTCCCATTCTTAAAGCCCCAAATTGGTCTTTACCTTTTGAGTTGTCATGTGATGCTTCTAATTTTGCTGTGGGAGCTATGCTTGGTCAAAGAGAGGGCAAGTTATCATATGTGATTGCTTATGCATCTAGGACCCTAGATTCAGCTCAGGTTAATTACACCACAACTGAGAAAGAGTTGTTTGCTATTGTTTTTGCACTTGATAAATTTAGATCATATCTTCTTAACTCTAAAGTTGTTGTGTACACTGACCATGCTGCTGTGAGGTACTTGTTTAAGAAGACAGATTCTAAGCCTCGCTTGATTCGATGGGTGATCTTAATGCAAGAATTTGATGTGGAGATAAGGGATAGGAGTGGTTCTACCAATCAAGTAGCGGATCATTTGTCTAGACTACCTCATTTAAAAGCTACTATGGTAAACTCTAACCCTACTATTCCTTGTGATTCATTTCCTGATGAGGCATTGTGTGCCATTTCATCTAAGCCTCCATGGTATGCCTCTTTTGCTAACTATATTGAGTGTAGAGTCTTGCCTCCTTGTGCTTCACGTTTTGCCATTGAAAAATTGAAAAGAGAGTCTAGATTTTACATTTGGGAACCACCTTTGATGTGGAAGATTTGTAGTGATAAAGTGATTAGGAGGTGTGTTGATGATGTTGATGTGCCTTCTGTTCTTGAATTTTGTCACTCTCATGCATGTGGTGGT
The DNA here is from genome assembly GCF_029017545.1 of Prosopis cineraria. NCBI lineage: Eukaryota > Viridiplantae > Streptophyta > Magnoliopsida > Fabales > Fabaceae > Prosopis > Prosopis cineraria. The sequence continues at coordinate 47,468 of NW_026555831.1, read as the reverse complement.
CATTTTAGCTCAAATAAGACAGCTAGGAAGGTTTTAGATTGTGGATTGTATTGGCCTAGCTTGTTTAAAGACTCTTATGAATTTTGTAAAGCATGCTTGAAATGTCAAAAGGTTAGTAGTTGGGGTAAGAGACATGAAATGCCTCAACAACCCATTTTATTTTGTGAGATTTTTGATGTTTGGGGCATTGACTTCATGGGTCCCTTTCCACCATCCTTTAGTTTTGAGTACATATTACTTGGTGTTGATTATGTTTCAAAGTGGATTGAAGCCATTCCTACTAGAACTTGTGATGCTAAGATTGTTTTGAAGTTTCTCAAATCTAATATTTTTTGTAGGTATGGAGTTCCTAAGGCCTTGGTAAGTGACCAAGGATCCCACTTTTGCAATAAGATGATGGAGGCTCTCTTGGCTAAATATGGGGTGCATCACAAAATCTCTACACCATATCATCCCCAAACTAATGGCCAAGCCGAAGTATCAAATAGAGAAGTCAAGAAAATCCTAACCAAGGTGGTGAACACAAATAGGAAGGATTGGTCTTTACACTTGGAGGATGCTTTGTGGGCTTATCGGACCGCTTATAAGACTCCCATTGGCATGTCTCCTTTTCGATTGGTGTATGGAAAGGCTTGCCACCTCCCTGTGGAGATAGAGCATAGGGCCTATTGGGCCATCAAGAAACTAAACTTGGATTTCCATCTTTCGGCTAAGGAGAGATTTCTTCAAATGCAAGAACTTGAGGAGCTTAGGTTGGATGCCTATGAGTCTTCTAGAATCTATAAGGAGAAAACAAGGATCCTTCATGACAAGCTAATCTTGAGGAAAAAGTTCCAAGAAGGAGATCAAGTCCTCTTGTTCCAAACAAGGTTTATTCATAAGCATGCCAAGTTGAAGTCTAAGTGGGAGGGACCATATTTAGTGACCAAGGTGTTTCCCTATGGGGTTTTGCAACTCTTGAATAAAGCCACGGGTTCCACTATGCAAATCAATGGTCACCTATGCAAGCTCTACAAAGATGCCAAATCACTTCAAAAGGAGGAGGACTTCTCTCAACATGTTTTTGAACCACCATGATAAGGTTGTATCTCTCTAACCTTGAGCTTTTACCTTCCTTTAATTGATATATTTAATGATAGGTATAGTTCAAGTGTGGGGGAGATGAACCTAGTAGGAAAATTAGAGTTTATTTGCTTTATTTGACTTCTTTGTTTTGTGTTTTAGTTTGAAAAAAAAAAATATCTGCACCACACTTTTGTTATGCATTCATTATTGATCTCACCTTATTTTATCACTAGTCTATACATACATTGAGGACAATGCATGATTTAAGTGTGGGGGAGAGAAATAAACATTTTGTTTTGTTTGTTTGGTTTTGTTTGGTTTTGCAAAAAAAAAATTCAAAAAAAAAAAATTTCTTTGTTTTGTTTTGTTTGAGGTTACTTAATTACCTAGCTCTTGAATGGATATTTTGATTCTTGAGATGTGGTAATTTTTAGGATTGAATAGGTGTGAAATGAACATTCTTTTACCTTGAATTAATGGATTAGAGTGGCATATTACCCATTCATGGAAGAGGCTAAACACTCATGTGTGATTAATTCCTTAGTGATGTTACCCTCTAGAATTTGTTTCACTTCTTAATTAAGACCATATATCTTGCACTTGTTTGATAGGAGATGAGAGATGGCATTCATAAAAAATAGCCAAGAGCCAAATAGCCAACCTATTATTATTTATTATCCTTTGTTAGCCACTTTGAGCCTTTGGTTTGATTCTTAAAAAAAAAATATTCACCCTATTTTTCCCCAAGGAATGCATGTTACACTTTTATATGTCTTTTTAATATTCATTGCATGTCCTAGATCAAATGAGTGGATGCCTATTATCATTTCTCTATCCATTACTTCCATTGTTTTCAAAGAGTTAGGGGCAACCAAAAAAAAAAACAACAAAGATAGATTTGAAAAAAAAATTAGTCAAAAAGAAAAGAAATAAAGTTGCTAGAAAAAGAAAAAAAAGAAGAAAAAAAAAGAAAGAAAAAAAATAAAAATAAAAATAAAAAGTTGCCTAGCTCATCCATTCCATTTGTTTTATTATTTCTTATCATTTCTTTCCATCCTCATTGTGTTAAGGTGTTCACTCAATTGAGTTAGGTTATGCTTTGCATATTAAGGGGATATATCTTGATTTAGCATTATTTTGATGCTAACCCTATTTTTTTTTATATACATGCATTTCTTAGACATCCTTTCATTACCTATATCACAACCTAATAAAGTCCATTTGATTCTTGATTGCAAGTGCTATTTAGTGATGGAGATGTAGAAGGGTTACAAATTCATAGTAGGGTTTATCCTAAGAAATTTTGAGTGAAATTTAATACCTTATACACTTTGAGTGATGAGAGCAAACACTTAACCTAGAGAGGCTTACTCTTTGACATTGATTCTTGGTAAGGGTTTGTTTGTGATGTGCATAATTCTTTCGTAATTATTGCCACATTGATTGATAATTTGTAGAAGTTCATGAGCTAGTATTTTAGTGACTTGAAACAATGTTTTTCTTTTATTTCTTTGTCTTATAGTTTTTCTTGGGACCTTTTTCACTTGATTTTGCCCGGAGTGCAAAAGCTAAGTGTGGGGGAATTGATAGAACACATTTGTTACCCACTTTTATTTGTCAATTAGGACCATTTTATTAATGATTTATCACCTTCAAGTGCACACATTGCATTAGATTTGGAACTTTGCCTAAGTTTCTAAGATCAGTGCACTAGGGGCATTTTGGTCCAAAAAATGAACTTTTGAGAAAATGTACAAGAAAAATTGACAAAGTGCATTTTATGTCCAGTTGATGAATGGTGAAATTATATTTTTAAAATTCATTTTAGTTTGGGAGTAATTAAATAAAAAAGTCAACACTTTCTTAAGTGTCTTAGTTTGTCCTAGTTTTTGGTTTGCCTTTGTGTGAAAATTTTTATATAATTTTGTGCAGCCTGAAACTTGATTAATTTAATAAATTCTCCCTTCTAATTATGAATTTAATTCTGGACATGAATTAGATTTTATTATATCATATGCTATTTAATTGAATTATGTGATTTATGTGACATAGGTGGCATGTGACTTGTGCATCAATTGGGCAATTGAGGTCAACACTCCTTGAGGACAATGGCTGATGGTTTGCACGTGAATTATGATTATTTTGAGGGATTAGATCAGCTAAAATGATGTGGATGACACATGGGAAATTAGGCACACATTGGAATCATCTACAAACCAATAGGAAGTTGCCACCTTGCAAGTGTGACAAGGCTCCCATTTACATTTTAATTTCTTTTTCCTTATTTTAATTAAGCTTCAGCTGATGGGAGACACCAAGGAGCACGCCATTTTAAGTCTCAAATGGGATCCAACACATATCTCATTCATCTTCCACATTCTCTCTCTCTTGTTCATAGTGTTCTTCATTTTCTCTCTTTTGTTCTTCATTTTCCAGCACCCTAACCTCCATTTTCAGCCACCAAACCTCCACAAAACTCATACCATTCTTCTCCTCTCTTCATTTTCGTTCCATCCCTTCCATTTTCACAAGGATTGAAGCTCATTTTCATCATTCAAGAGCTATGGAGTTTGGCCTTCACAAGCAATCACTAGGGTTCTTGAAGATGAAGATTGGCTAAGTTTCTTTGTGGAATCCTAGAGAGATGAAGATGGAGGATGAGTCTTGAGCTTCAAATTGGCTAAGTTCTTTTGTTTCCTATCCTCTTCTCTTTTTACTAGATGGTTAGATTCCTTAATCTAGGGTTTAATCATCTTAGCTTATAAATTCTAATTTGAATTTGATGTTGATGTAAAGAGAGAGGATTGTTTCATTTAATTTCTTCCTTGGACAGCCATGACTGAATTTTGCCACTCTTTGTTTGGCACATAATCTTGTGTTTTTCAATTAGTGAATTTCTTGTGTTAATATTGCATAATCTTGTGGTGTTAATGCTTGTGTTGTTGAGTAGCTTGACATAATCTTGTGGTTGCTCAATTTATGTGTTTGACCATGGCTGTTGAGAGAGGATTTTGAGTGAATCACTTGGCTAATGTCTTCACCAATTGGTTAATTAACTAGGGACTTTAATCTAAGACCTAGGGAGGTTAGCTAATTAGGTTAATTGGCTTAGGATAATTTTCTTAAGTCATGACAGCTTTAGTCAAGAGGAAAGGGAAGCTAAACTTAGCCTAATCATGAGAAGATAATGAGTCCAAAATCAACTAATCTCTAGGGTTCCATTATTGTAAAAAGGGAAGTTCATTTCACTCACTTTCACTAGCATTTTAATTACTTGCATATTAGGTAATTAGTTTAGATAATTAGCTAGATAACTAAATTCCTACAAACTTTGGTTGATTTATTTCACTAGATAACTTTCAATTAGACTTAAAACCATTCCTTGGGAGATGACCTAGGGTTGGCCCTATATTGCATTAGGGTTAGCTTTAGTATAATTTTGAGGATAAGCGACCAATTTCCTATCATGTATTGATTTTTAAGGTGAGTCACAATGTCAATTATGGTTAGAATTATCATATTATCGTGTTGTGAGGCTTGGATCTGTGTATGATAATAATAGTGTTATTATACACTCTAGACTATTGCTTGTTGATTACTTAAAGGTGACCATAATTATTGCAATAGAAAATGATGCTGAGTTGCCACTGTAAATAGCAAATGAGGATATATTCATGATTTTTGACACTGTTAGAACTTATGTGGCTCGGCCTACAAAGCTCATTAAGTTACAGGTGTAATAATTGATGGTCTTTTTTAAAATCATTCATGTTTTATTTCGGCACCAACTAATTTTACATTTTATAGTTCTCAAAATCCAATGAAATAGTAAAAAAGCCAATCAAATTGAAAGGAAAGCTGATGAAAGGAAATTCATCAAAAGGATCTACCTTTGTAACTAACGTAGGGAAAATCAGCACGAAATTTGCTCAGTTAAAATACCCTCATCAAAATGCACTTGAAGTGATTATGTGGATAACATTTAAAAGTAAGATCTGTGAAATATAATTTGAACAGAAGATTTATGGTGAAACAATTAGCCAAAAATTAGCAGCTAAAAATATTAATAAGATTTTGACTAAGTATTGGCTACAAACAACACAAATTAGTTTATACATTAGGTAATTTCTAAATTTTATTATTTGTTGTGGTATTTATTTAATATTAGTAGTGATTGTTTCTATTCTTTCATTTTATGTACTTGTATCATACTTTTGTGGTGCCAGCTTAATGATGATGAAATTTTAATTTATTAGCCTTCACAACACAAGTACTTATAGTATTGATTATCATTCTTAAAAAATTACTGATGTATTCGAGGCCAAAGGCAAGAAAAACATGTTATTTTTAGCTCCTCACAATCTAGGGTGAGTTGTTATTATTATTTATCTTTAGATTTAGTTGACATTTAAGTTAATGGAATATTTTGTCTCTTCAGGCAACACTAAATGCTTGTTTGTATCAATATGTTCCGCCTTGCAATTTATTATCTTGACTCATTAAAAGATAGTAATTTTAAAAACTATGGATCTATAAAGATATTATTTAATCAGTAAGTTTTTTGTTTTATATTCTTCATACATGTCTATTATAACAATTATAGTAAGAATTTTTAGTTGGCATGCATAATTCTTATAGGTCTTAGCACGTTATTGAGATGGTGAAAGTCTCCTTCCAAACACCAAAAAGCATGATCTTGTTGAGTTTTATACACATAAAAGAATAAAGATTTATATTATCATAATAAAACAAGTTGGTTTGTATCAAAATAATTGTTTGGTAGATATTTTAAGTTTATTATTTTGAATATACTGTTATAGGTACCTACACAGATATAAGGTTAGGAGTGTGGATACTATGTGATAAAATTTATAAGAGAAGTAATCACACAACAAGAGTTGATCATTCATGAGAATATAAGCCAAGTGCTTTAAACTTAAATTAATATAATATTAATTACTTATATGTTGCTTTCATTTCTCATGTAGTATTATGTGGGAGCAAAGACTTCTCATTTCAACATTGAGCTTATAGAAGAGTTTGTTGAAGAGTGGTCAAAATATATAATTGGTTGTGATGGCCTAATTAAGAAGCAAGGAAGTGTACATAAGGTCCAAGGAGGAGGAGCCCAAGCCAAATATATCAAGAAAGGCGTGTTGAAGGATCCATTATAATATATTGGAGGCCTAATGATTAGGGCTAGGACCAAAACTATGAAAGAAGCTCTTAACAAATTGATTCAAGACTTTATTCAAGTTAAGCCTATTCCTAATGAAGAGGTCTAAGGCACCATCTTCATCCTTTGAAACATCTAAGAAGATTTGTCACATGCAAACTTAGAGTACAAGATTAGATTTTTAACAAGTCAAGCAAGCATTAATTGCTAGATTAGTTTTCTTAGTTATTAATTTCCTATTTTCATTTAGGCATCTATTTCTAATATCTTTTAGTGATTTCCTTAATTTTTGGGATTTTAAACTTGTAATTTTAATTATTATATTTTAGATGGGATCCTAGAACGTGTTATCATTTAGGAAGTTTCTAGATTTAATTTCTATTGTAATTTTGATCAACTTTCCTATTTTTTTTATAGGTGGCATCATCCACCTCCTTCTTTCTAGGGTTAGGGTTTTCATTTTATTACTTATATATAAACCTTATGTAATTGGCCTGAGAAGAAGTTTAATAGAAACTTTTAAATTATTTCACATATTGTGAGAGCTTTTCTTGTTCCTTTTGAGTGCTTGAGAAGATTGGAATTATTAAAGGATTGGTTTTCTTTTGTGGGTGCTTGTGGAGTCAGGGGTCAAAAAACAAGTTCCTCTTGGGTCAAATATTCAAACCTATCTTGTTTGTTTTCTTATTTTCATTTCTTGTTTTCTCTAGTTTTTCACTTCTACTCTGTTCTTTATTCTTGTTTGTATAGTACTTGACAACTACACAACAATACATTGATTTTCTGAAGGTCTACTTTTAGGTGCAAGTAGGGATTTCTGTATTAGGTTGTTTGTAATAGGTAACTTTTAATGTTAGAAAAATATCAAATGCTTTATTTGTTATAGTAGATTAGGCTAATTAAGAAATTGAAATAGTTGTTTTATTTTCAAGTTCTGTTATTATAATCAACTTTTTATGTTCAATTATATTATTTTTGTATTGGTTTTTGGTATTGGAATTAGTCATTTGTAAAGAACTATAAGAGAAACTTTTAAAGAATTGAAAATATTAAAAATAAAAATAAAAACAACATATAGGAGCGCTCTTCATGTGATCGCTCCTATATGCTCCACATACAGGAGCACTCTTATGCGGACACACAAGAGCGCTCCCGTATTCCTGTAGGTACATCTATACAAGAGTGCTTATACTCTGAGCACTCCCATAAATCAATATATATAGGAGCACTTTGTAATTGTTCCCTTTTTTAATGGGAGTGCTTACTTCCGTAGGCACAAAATAAGCATACTGGTAAAAGTTTTTATAATAGTGATTGATCTAGGGATTTAATTTACCCTTTTAATTTCACCCACGATAGGCCAAAGTGTCTGACAGCCAGTCTTTCTAGGGATTGATATTTATGAAGATTGAATGCAAGGCATGATCTAACAAAGTTATATATGTAACGGGTGATCTTTGTATGAACTATATATATTGCTTTTTATTGTATTAAACTTTTAAAACAGTAGGTATGACATGACGATAAATCATGTATGTAATGGGTGATCTTCATGTGAACTCTGTATAATTGATGATTTTTATGGGTAGGCATTTTTGTAGACTATTCTAAGATATTTCTTAGTGTGCTTCTCGAGAGATTTTTTATGATCTAAATCCATCATGATAAAATTTCTTTAGCAGATAATATCTTGGGGGCTGTCGTATATGCGTGCTGCAACTCATTGTTTTTGTATTTTCCTTTAAATAAGTTTAATTTATTTATTCACGAACTTGGGTGCTCATATATAAGTACCATAGCTATCACTAGTACAAAAATAATTTTTTACAACTGTTAAAAATGACTTTTTACAGCGGTTAAAGAGGCGATGTTGTTTCAAGGGGTGTAGAAAGTCAATCTTTCTACATCGGTTATAAAGCCGATGTTGAAAATTATATGCAAGAAAATAAAACAAAATTTACGTTAATTTTTAACATCGGTTGAAAGTCCAACCGATGTTAAAAGTCCAGTTTTAACATCAGTTGGCAGTCCAACTGATGTTAAAACTGGACTTTTTAGATAGGTTATTGCCATAACTAATGTAAAAAATATTATATTCTACAGCAATTATAGTAATAACTGATGTAAAAAATATTTAATTTTTTTATACTGTATTTATTCTATCGATTTTACCCATTCATATGCATAAAATTGCCAAATCAGACAGCTCAATTCATTTATAATTATTTATCAAGTATTTATCAACTATATAAAATTATTTAACTATTAAAAAAATTAACAATTGTCTAAATTGTCAAAATTACCATTCTTGTGCATAAAAATTACCAAATCAGACAGCTCAATTCATTTACAATTGTTTATCAAGTATTTATCAACTATACAAAACTATTTAACTATTAAAAAAACTAACAATTGTCTAAATTGTGTCAACTATCAAAATTAAAACTTGTCTAAAACTAACAAAAAACCTCACAAGTTCTCCACAAAATAGGTTGCCCAACGTATGTAGATGTCTTCAATTTCAGTTTCAGGAAAATGCATCCAAATTGTTGAACATCTAAAATTTGATTCACAAAATAGACATGTTAATCAATCTCAAATAATATAGTAAAATAAAACTTTTAAAAATATATTTACCTCTTTTGTAAATTCGATCATGCCCAATGTGATGATATTGAGCATGTGTCTCATGACATACAGACCGCACAAGTTCGTCCTCACTGGTTATTTATGACTCTGTATAAGAACAAATCATAAGAAATTAGTAAGAAATCTTAATAATTGAACATATTAATAAAGTATAGCATCACCTTTGGCTCAATCCATGTGGGATCCTTGAGCTCATGTCCATGCTTTTGTAAGACTATATTTTGATATGTTCTCATTACCTTATGATCAAGATCACCAAGTTAGTAAATAATATATTCAAAAAAAATTAAATTAAATAGTTTAGTAAAAGTATTCTTACAAGTCTATCGTCTTCATTTCTTTTCCAAATTTGTAGTGGAGGGAGCATAAAAAGACAACAGTGTTGCTCTTCATTGAAAGAACAAATAAATGTCAATGGTCCTTGTTAAATATGATACAAGTTAAAGTAAATCCATATTGAAAAAAACTATTAATTATAAATTGATCCTTATGAGTGCACATATGGAGCCATAAAAACATCCTTTTTGACTTCACATATTCTCTGTTGGACGTACTCGGCCCTTAACTCTAGAGTATTACCTTTCTCTATCATGTGATGAGGGTAAAGGAATCCAAACTTATCACCTTTGTCGAGTAATGCACAAATGATGAAGGTACCTACAACAATGCAATTATATTAGTTTACTAAACTTGATGATTAAGTTTACTTACAACAACGCAATTATATTAAAGAAAAACATACTTACATCATAAATAATTCAATGTATGGTGTGGTAAGCTGATTATTCAACAAAAGTCAAACCAAATCTTCCCATTCAATTGTCACTATCATATCTTTCTTACCCATAACCTCTAGATCCATTTCTAAACTCTTGAATTCGAATGATGAATCATATGCCATTAAGATCATTCGCTGATGCGGAGTCAACGAGGGTTGTGGAAGTTTCGAGAGATTCGGTAAGGAAAGCTTCTACATAATAAAAAGGCAAGGAATAGCTAAAAATATATATATTAGGAAGTTGCTACAGAATAAAAATTCATGAAATTTCGTACTACAGCTTGAACCAGATTCACAAGTCTCTTGGGCCATAGGATAAAATTGCCAACAGCTTCAACCACAGTCTTCACCTCATCAGTAGGGAATGGAGCCAAAGTATCTGTACTTTTGGATCTGCAACCACCACTCTCACTTTATCATCTTGAATTTGCTTGTGGTGGATGGTTGAACCAAGCTGTAGATGCTACTAAGAGCAACCAAGCATTTATTAGGATCTTTCAGAAATATCTCACACGGTTTACCAATGTTTTCACCAGAAAGACTCTCTGACATACACTTAAGAACATTACTCCCTTTTGTACTATGAAATGCAATAGACATATGAACTAATTCAGCAATTGTGTCCTGTTGTGAGTTCTTCATGCTCATCATCTCCTCCTTCATTTGCTCTTTCATTTGTAGAAGCTGAGTTGCAAATGAAGCTTCAAACTCATCCTTAGTCTGCTGCCTCACAGTGGATATCAATGTATCAAGCTCTTCTCTAGTCACCATACCTCTTGAATTTGGATGTACAAGTGCTCCAAAGTAGTCCTTAATACCCACACCATATCCAATGCCCCTCACACGACCCGAATGCTCTGGTTTGCCTCTAGCAACTGCTAAGATATCATTCATGCCCTCTGGAGTAAAGCTTCCTTGGGCTTGTTTCTCCTTAAGAGCATCCTATAATATAAAAATAACAATATTAATTAATAATATATTCAATTGTATAGAAATTTTAAGGGACAAGAAATAATAATTTTACTTATAATCCTCTTAGCAATCTCCCGTGCTGTCATACTTGTATAGCCTCCTTTCTTGTACTGATGTCCATATCTCCATTTCTCCTCTCGAGAGATAGGTGATGGTGGAGAAAGGAGTTTGGAAGGATTAGACTTAGTTTCCTCTTCTGTTTCTCTACCATCAATATATCATCAGCTCTAGCATAACCTCTACGAGACAAGGTGTATGGGTATTGATTCTGTTGAGCAATTTCTCGCCCTTTAACTTGTTTTTCCTATTAATAAATTGAATTTTAGATTTTATAGTTGAAGTAAATCTACATAAAACTTAAAATCAATTAAAAATCAACAGACCAAAGCTTTTTCAGAAGTCTGAATCCTGACAAATTCTTCTCAAGTATCTTTATCAAGGAACTGATATGTATCAAGAGGATTGGGACGAGCCTAACCCTCTAGCACCTCGACAAAGATATATCTTCTAGCAAGATTAGTCTTAAAATTTCTCCAACATTTTCCACAGTAAGAAATCAACTTGTGTCGACAATCTTGATTAGATAGAATATCGTATGTGAGTTATAATGAAGAGATAAGATAATAATCAATAATTGCCCAATAATATATAACCATAAAAAATTTTAATTTTTAATTATTTACTTGAATACTTTCCTAAATCTGTTCCTTCACACATTCTAGCATATCCGGCCAGTCCTCAAACACAATAGGAGGCTTGGTACGTGATAGGAGGCCAAGAAAACTAACAAACTTGGCTTTATGTGGCCCTATCAGATTCCATCTCCGATCAAATTGAATTGGTAACCTATGCCTAACACTCTTACTTAAAGTCAAATCTCTCAATTGTGTGCCACGTCTCACCCTCCTTACAAACTAGCTCTGACTTGGCTCCTCACTAGGAGCAACATCACCAATTGATTGGCTTATAGTGGGCTGGCTCTGAGTGTCATCACCTTGATTCTCCATATTCCTATCAATTCAAATAAATGAAATTAATTAAAAAAATAATCAAAGATAAGATAATTAAGAAAAACAATCCCACAACATAAATTTAATTGAACTAAATTAACATACTTTAATTTCAAAACTAAACTCATATAGGGATATTCTCCCATATCTCTTCATGGTGATCACTTCTTATAGCATGTTCATCATCTACTTCATCTACTATATCCAAAATTGGTAGCCCACTTGAGAAGTTAGGAGTTTCAGAAATATTAAAATTTCATTCATGATTGTCATCACTATCAATCACCTTTTTCCTTTAAGTTATATTGACTAATTTTTATTTGTTGGATCCATGATATAGAAAACTTGTTTAGCTTGGTCTACCATAATAAATGAATCATCTTCAAAAGTTAGTTTTTTGAGATCAACCATTATAAATCCTAACTTATCATCATAAATACTGTTGATATTAACCCACTTGCATTTAAAAATAGAAACTCTAAATTTTATATAATCAACCTCCCAAATCTCTTCAATAACCCTAAAATAAGTCCTGAATGCTAGTTTAGGTTTCTTATCTTTTAAACTAGAGAAGTGTACGGCTTTAGCCATTATCATAACTCCACTATTTTGCACCGTACTCTTCTCATCCAAAGACTTTGTATAAAAAGAATACCCATTAATATCATAGGTACTTTAACATATAATATCAAAGTTAAGACCTCTAGCCAATCATTTAACTATATCAAAAACACCACTTTCATTCAAAATTTTCTGCTTGAACAAATCTACAAAAGTCTTATTGTGCTCTTTCAACAACTTTTGTTCAGTCATTCTCATTCGATAATTTTTTTCCTTTAGAAGTTCTTTATGAGAAGATATGTAATCTTTAACTTCATCAATATTATTCAAGATATATAAATGTACTTCTTGTAATTCATCATGATTCACGCTCTTCACTGATACTCCATATGTGCCTTGACCATATTGCCTTTTCTTACGACGAGATTTAGGAAGTCCAATTGATTCTATACTTGAAAAGTAATCAGAACAAAACTCTATAGCTTCTTCAGCAACATATTTCTCAACCATCGATGCTTCGGGTTGATATGGATTCCTGACATATCCTTTTAGTATTTTCATGTATCTCTCAATTGGGTACATCCATCACAAATAAATAGGACCATACAATTTTATCTCCCTTACTAGATGCATTATTAAGTGAACCATAATGTTAAAAAATGTAGGAATAAAGTGCATCTCAAGTTGGCACAAGATAGTACACGCTTCTTATTCTAATTCTTCTAGTTTACGGGGATTAATAACTTTACTACATATAGCATTGAAAAAGAAATAAAGTCTAGTTATTGTAAGTCTTAAATCTTCTTTCAATATGCCTCGAATAGCCAAAGGTAATAGCTATTGCATCAAGACATGGCAATCATGAGATTTTAAGCCTACCAGTTTCAATTCTCTCACAGATACAAGCTTCATAATATTTGAAAAATACCCCGAAGGAACTTTGATTCCATGTAAACACTCATAAAAATTTATTTTCTCATATTTTCACAATGTATGAAAGGCTGGGGGACAATAAGTTCATTTACCTTCTAGTCTTGGGTGTAAGTCTTCTCGTATTCCCATTTTTTTCAAATCCAATCTTGCATTCACACCATCCTTAGTCTTACCTGGTATGTTCAAAAGCATTCCAATAATACTATCACACACGTTTTTCTCCACGTGCATAACATCAATACAATGCCTCACTTCAAGATTGCACCAATATGGGAGGTCAAAAAAGATAAACCTTTTTTTTCATATGCTTTTTGCACCAGTATTCTTTTTAGTCTTACCGAAGACAATATTAATATTTTTCACACGTTCATACACTTAATCCCCAGTCAAAGTATCTGGAGCATTATTGTGTTCTTGGTGACCATGAAAAGCTTTCTTCAATTTACAATATGGGTGATCTCATCCAAGAAACCTTCGATGGCCAAGGTAGACTATCTTCCTTCCATGTTGAAGTTAATGGTAGTTTGTGCTTTCTTCACAAGTTGGACAAGCTTTATGACCTTTCACACTATAGCCAGACAAATTTTCATATGCAGGAAAATTATTTATAGTATAAAAGATCATAGCACGTAACTTAAAATTCTCTTTCTGATTTGCATCAAACACTTCCACACCTACCACCCACAACACTTTCAAATCTTCAATCACAGGCTTAGGTAAATATTAATATCATTTTTAGGTTGTTTTGGTCCCGAAATCAACATAGATAGCATCATGTACTTCTGTTTCATGCACAACCTAGGTGATAAATTGTAAATCACCAAAAGAATAGGCCATGAACTATGTATACTACTAAGACTACCATAAGGATTCATTCCATCGATAGAAAGTTTGAGCCTCAAGTTCCTTGGCTCATTCCCAAATTCAGGAAACAATTGATCAATTTTCTTTCATTGAGGAGAATCGGCTGGATGTCAACTATCAGATATCCTCTCATTTGCATGGCACATCAAGTTCTTCACATCATTAGTATTTGCAAACAAACGCTTAAATTTTGGTATAATTGGAAGATACCATAAGACTTTTGTAGGAGCCTCCTTCTCTTTGTACCATGGTACCTCACATTTCGAACACTTCTCCTCCCCTTCAAGCTCTTTTTTATACAACACACACTCATTAGGATATGTGTGTATTTTTTTTTATACTTCATACCCATTGGACACAAGATCTTCTTAGCATCATAATAACAATTTGGTAGTGCATTGCCTTTTGGAAACATTATTTGAAGTAACTCTAGCAACCATGTGAAATTTTGGTCACTCTACCCAGCTCTTGCCTTTAAGGTAACCAGTTTTAACACCCCAGATAACAAACTAAAATCAGTGCATCCCAAGTATACAGGCTTCTCTGCATCAATGCATAAGTTATCATACACATGTGCTCATTCAAAAGCCTCTTCCCCAATATCACGGATCATGTCTTCTAACCGATCTTTATTCATTTCTACTTCATCATCAAGATTATCAACTTCTACATATTGAGATGTGTTACTATAATTTTCTAATTGTTCACCATGCCAAATCCATATCGTACAATTTTTGCAAATCTCATCACAAACTAAGTGCTCTCTTATTTTGGCAACACCTAGTCTCCTCTCATTCAAACAATTAACACAAGGATAATAGAACCTTTCACTACTGTTAACAGTATTTTTCTTAGCAAATTTTAAAAATTCTTTCACCCCATTATCATACTCATCACTCGTTCGTCTAGCATTCATCCAACTACGATCCATGTGTCACCTCCTAAAGAATATAACTAATGTTATTACCTTCAAACTATTTCAAGAAACTAAATTCCTAATTAACTTAAGATTTGAAAAAATTTGGCAAAGTTTTCCCTGAAAATTGAATCTCTTAAGACTTTTAAAAAAATTTACAAGAGAAAATTGACAATTTTAAACCAAATAAATGATCACATGCAACAATCTGAGGCCTTATGAAGCCATTAACAGCACTCCCAACAACAATCAATATCATTAAAAACTAAATTTAAGCAATTTAGAGGAAAGAATGAATTCAAAAAAAATTTCAACAAAGTCTCCCTTAAAAATTGAACTTCGCAAAAGTTTTAAAAAATTTTACATGAGAAAATTAACAATTTTAAACCAAATAAATGATCACATGCAACAACCCGAGGCCTTATAAAGCCACTAACAGCACTCCCAACAACAATCGATACTATTAAAATCTAAATTTAAGCATTATAAAATCTAAAAATTCATATTTAAGACATACCTGGGTTGTGGCAGCTGCAGCAATGACTCAGCACTAAGAGAGTGAGGAGGGGAGAAGGAGTGGTGGCAGGGCAGAGGCACTAAAGAAGGGGAGGGGGAGCAGAGGGGAAGAGGTAGGGAGAGGAGGAGGGAACGTGCGAGAGGGAGAGGGAGGCGGAGGGGGTCGACGAGTAGGAGGGGGAGGAGGAGGGGGAGACGAAGATGGAGGGGGAGGGGGAGGGGGCCGGCGAAGGGGAGAGGGAGGAGGGAGAGGAAATGAGAGAAATGTGGTCGAAGTAGAGCAAATGAAGGGGAAGAAGACTATGCAAAGAAAAAGAGGGTAATTTAAAAAATTTTCTACACCGGGTAAAGAGCCACCGCCTTTCACTGGGTGGACCTCCGCCCTGTGTAAAAAGAGTTAAATAGTTTAACATAATTACAAAAATGCTATCGTCTTAATTTTTTACACCGTTTGTCTTCCAATCAATGTAAAAAGTATCCCATAAATTTCATTTTTTATACTAGTGTATATTCATTTTCCAAATCCACTTCACGAAAAAAATTTTAACTTTTTATTACCCTTTACATTCCTTCAAGCCATAGGAGCTATCAAAGTCCATATGATTAAGAATGTTGATGATTCTACTGACAGGTGTAAGTTATTTGTCGTTAAGAGGAAGTGGAATGTTTATCACAAAAATTCTACATCTAATTTGTTTTGTCTCTTTGTTGGAGGTATAATTTCATTTTTTATTATGTACTTTGAAGGTTATATGTCACTATATTTTTAATTTTTGCACGTTTTCTTATTATTGATTATCCAGGGTTCTAAAATTCTGGCATTAATTGTGAACAAGTGTGCATGAGGTCAATTTCAAAATCTTTGTTGGAGGAAATATTTACTTCATGGATAACTTTGTTACTTCTCATAACACCAAGGATGTCAAGGCCACTAGCAATCCCTTCATAATTACTATTAGCCGACAAACATATATAAAATAATGTCTTGGCAGTATTCGTCATGGCTGTCACAACTTGCTTCCCATCTCAGAGATCATTAAGATGATTGACAAAGAACATATTGACTACCTTATTGGTGATGTTTTGACGATTTTATTCATTTAAGATGGTTCATTTTTTTTATGTTACATTTTGATATATTGTGTTTGCTCCTATAGATGCTATTGGTTTTGTATAAACATGTTCGATAGAAGAGTATGTTGTAAACAATGAGATCAAAACTAAGATTCATCTCACTCTGTTATTATAGGTATTGTTCTATTTGTTAGTTTCATTTCATATGAATATCTTTTTTTTCTTAAGGTGCTAATATATCTTGGTGATTTTACTTTTAGTATTAGCATGTATCTTCATAATGAACATGATCGTTCGGTAATTATGCTCATTCAGCTCACCTGTAGGGAAACTTGAGCCTTGTAGCTTCGATTATGCTACACAAATTTCTTTAATTTGAATGACTGTATATCAGAAGTGAAGAACTTTGTTGAAAGATTTGTAGTATTTTTCTTTTGCATTCACTATTTTTATTGATTTTGGATAATGTTTTTGGTTGTAGTCAAGTTTGATTGTTTGATTGGTTATTTTTTATTATTCTCTCTTTTTTTTCACTCGTATATTTTATAGTGATCAGAGTTCGTCCAAATTTGTCATCAATTACGTGTCACCAATATGTTCAATTCATTGCTCTAATTCACGTGCAATTAGTATGTTGCATTCACATAAGGTCAATAAAATTGCAAAGAACATTCCAAATTAAGTTTGGGTATGTTGGTCCATCGTCATCATTATTGTTTGGGCATGAATTAGGTAAACGTTTTTATATATCTTCTTTTGTTGTTCAGGATACATGTTTTTTTTTTTTTTATCTTGTGTGAGATTTTTAAATTTGACACTACACATTCATGGATCTATGATGAGTTTTTAAGGCGCAATAACAAGCATAGAATTGAGAATGGCATTTGACAAGCTGGTTGGTAGGAAAATACTTCTAATGCTCTATCTTAACTACTATAATATTGAAGATCCAGACTATTCATTTGGTGTTTCATACTACACAGAGCATGTTGACTGAATAGGTGATTTTGATGATGTTGATGTGGAGGGAAGGAAAGTAATATCATGGCTTTTTAGTTATGTCTTATTGCCATACTTAGTGATCTATGTCTTCTTTCAAGATGGCGGAAGAGGTTCAGCATCTAAGGAGGTGGTGCTTTATGGACTTTTTCATTTTATACACTTTAATTTTTTAGACTTCTATTGTTTATTTATATATTCATGAAATTACCTTTTCTTTGTTTTTGTTATGTTATATAAATCACAATAAGTATCAAGTTATCTAATTTTATTTATTTAATGAATTTTGTAGGCTGCTTATACAATAACTGATGCTATCAAGGTTTTTCTTTACTTTTTTCCCCCATGTTTTTTAACAATATTTATGTTAGTATATAACTTTTTATTCATTTAAAATATTTAGGTTTCTAATTTTGAAGTTATGGTTGTTGGAATTTCTGAGGATAATACTCCAATTTGCCCAAGCACAATAGGAATCAATCAACGAAAGCTAACACACCTGGGTTGGATGAGCTAACCATTTCCCAGATTGCAAGTTTTGTTTCCTCCATAGGGAAGAGGAAGACCTGTGCAGTAGGAAAGGTCCTTACATGAGGGATCTAGAAATCAAGTGGTGCATCATTTAAAGTAGGAGTATTTAACTTGTACTTGCCACCAATTGACCCAGTTCCATCCTAGTCATATTGGGACTGGTTGTTTTCAGGTTAAGATGGGATACAAGATTGCTCTCGAGATGTATCGCCTTAAATATTATATACACACAGACATATATATTATTTTTTATTTTAAAAATATATATTAATTATAATAATATAATTTATACTTATATTAATTATAATTTTAATATGTATAATTCTTATTTAAAACTAAAAATTGTTTTTATTAATAATTTTAATAACATAGAGTAAACAGTACAAGGTAATATCTTTCTTTATAATATACTAATTATATTAATACAATTTATTCTTATATCTATCTATTTATTAACTTTTGTTTATATCATATTTCTTGCTTTATTTTTGAAAGAATAATTAGATTAGCATATCTTAATTAAAGAAGAAAAATAATGACTTGATGTAGTGCCTTATTTGTATGCTATTACTGCTCTTATAGCTTAAGAATCACTTATAATTACTATCATAATGTGTTATATACTTGTAATTGTGATTGATGTAATTCAATAATTAATTTTAAATTGTTGTGATTCATGCACTTATGTTGTTTTGATTTAAAACTTAATAAATTATGTTATTTAAAATTTTAATAAATATTATTATCCAAACTTTTCTCCCACATTGTTTGATTTGCCAGGATGGCAAAACACTCGGCCCCTTCTTGATTCCTAGCGGGACAGAATAAGACGGGACAACTTTTGGAATTGGACAATATAAGACACGAGATAAAAATTCAGTCTTGATCTTTTTTCGAGATGGGACATGAGATAGAAGTGTCCTGGTCCTCACACCTCATGTATTTACACTCAAATAAGATAATTAATTACTCATGTTTCACACAATTTGGCTTTTTTTCAATAATGTAAAACTCTCTTGCCTTTTATCACTATATAAGTTTGTAATTTAAGTCCAATGATGAAACAAACAAAAATAAAAAAAAACTCAAAAACGATGTGAAAATATTCTAAATTAAAATATAAAAGAAAACAAGCACAAATTATTTAAAAAAGAATTTTTAAAAAAATTTTTGAAAGAAAGCAAAATTTTTAAATAAAATTAAGCTTAAAAGAAAATGAAGAAAGGCATGAAAAGCAACAAAATAAGGAAATTAGATGAAAAAAGGAAAATTAAGGGATTACTAAAAAGTAAAGAGAAGAGTATTTTACAAGGAAAGTCAAAAATCAAATTAGGAAACATACTCAAAATAGGAAATAAAAGAAAATAAGAAACTAGAATGAAAATAAGAAACCACAATGATATGAATGTAATAAATGGAGACAAAAATAAAAAATAAAAAGTAAGAGGAATAGGAAAGTCTTACCACCCAAGTTTAATAAAATAGGAAACTATGTGAATTGTAATGGATGCTTTCAAATAAGAAAACATTTCCACTAATCTTGAAATTCTCAAACTTGCAACTTGATTCCTTTCTTTTTTTTTCATTTTTTT
Organism: Prosopis cineraria; assembly: GCF_029017545.1. Lineage (NCBI taxonomy): Eukaryota > Viridiplantae > Streptophyta > Magnoliopsida > Fabales > Fabaceae > Prosopis > Prosopis cineraria. The sequence continues at coordinate 27,832 of NW_026555831.1, read as the reverse complement.
TCATTTTTGCCTTTTTTTTAGCACACCAACACTTTTTTTAGTATAACTACAAAACTTTTTTTTTTTTGTCTTTTTCTTTGCATGAATTTCTTAGTGTTTTTTCTTTCTTTCTTTGTTTGTTTGTTTGTTTTTTTTTTTTTGCAAGAAGGAAAAAAGTCAAACACAAAATAAGAAGTTGGTGGAAGATGTAGGCATGGTTGCAAAAGATGAAACTAAAATAAAGAACAATGGATAAGAAAAAAGAAAGACAAAGGTAAATCAACAAACTAACAAGTCTGGCTCTGATACCAACAAATAAGGAATGTGAAATTAGAATCGTGCTAAGTACAAATGGAATCCTGAAATACAAATAAACACAAGAAAATAAAGAAAAGAAGTGAAATATGGAAGAATAAGAAAATGAAATAGAAATAAAAATAAGATAGCAATTAAAGAGAATATTCTCTAGAGCACTTGGAAGACACCATAAGAGTTGATCAAGCTCTTGATCACATCCATATAATTCAACATGGGATGCCACCACAAACACTAAGCTCACAAGAGTTATAAACTCTAGAAATAAAAAATACTCTTATTATTCAAATCAAACTTCTCTTACAAAGAAGTACATGCCTATATATAGGCTTACTTAATACTCAAAAACCCTAATTCAAAAATCTTAGTTTAGATGAAAATACTAATAAATTCAACCACATAATCTAGGGATTGCATCTCCTAAAATTATAGGATTTCATTATCAAATAGAATCCTATTCTAGAAATAGGAAACAGAACTTAAATAAAATATTAAATTAATATCTAAATTATTAAGCCAATCAATTTAGATCAATCAAGGGATATGTCATCATCCATGCAATCATCCATGTGATCCTTTTATATTTTTAGGCCACTGGTTGATTGTTGGCCTCTTAATTTTGTTTCACCACTTTTGCATTATGAGCCTTTTGGCCTTGTTGGGTTTGTTGGACATAAAAGACCCATACTCTATCACATATGCTACCAAGTAAATGTTGTATAACAAAGACTATTTTACTCTATCACATATACTACCAAGTAAATGTTGTGTAACATAGACTATTTCCCCTATTAACTTTCTGCTCAATAACAATGAGTTTTCAAGAGGTAAGGTCTTGGTTGTGCAATACCTGGGGAGAGACCAATAAGGAATACCCTTAATAATCCTCCCCAATTTCCAAAACATTAGTGTGATTAATAAATTTTGACAAATTACAAAATGAGATCCTAAGTTTTCACAATTTAAAATTATCCCATACACTTTTAATATTCCTAAATTAAAGTTTAAAACATATGCAGAAGTATGAGAATCAAGAAAGAATTAAAACATTTGCATATATCTTCAAAGTAGTTAACTATGTAGAAAACAGCACATGCACTGTGGCTTAACACTACTACATCACGTCATGTTGCCTCTATGCCATGTGCCGTGACATATTGCACAAATTTAATAGCAAACTTTGCTGTCATTTGACAGCACATGGGATGAACTTTCTCTATTTGACTTTCGATTGAGATAATCTAGGTGTCTATAGAGAGCTTTCTCTTAGCTCTAGCTAACTGCACAAGTTTTACAACCAAATTATATTTCTAACAAAAGTTGAATACCCGTTACAAATTTCACTTCTTTTTCACAAAAAATCAAAACCAGGGTGTCCAAACTCTCACCTATATGCCAAAAGCCTACACCAACCTTTAGACCACACTCAATGAACCATTTAAAACTCATGCGACATACCACAACCCAATCAACATGCATATATCATAAATTCAACCCTCAACCCCTCAATTCATTAAAACACAAAGGGTAGATAATTTTGCATAAAATCATCAATGTTCATCCAAAACAACCAAAATATACTTTACCTTACTTGCACTGGTATTTTAACCCTATACAAGCTTTACATCTACATCTCACTAGCTCAGGGCACAAAATACACAAAATACTTTCATGTTATAATGCAAGTAGACAGAACCATGGCATAAAAAACTAGTTGGCAAGTTAACAACTTAAATACACATCAAACTAAAACTAGAGACCTATTGTTAAGATTTACACATAATCTTAAGCCTTTAGTTGTTTTTTCCAATCCTGATCCAATAAAATAGGCCCTAAAAATATTAAAGAATGAGAGGTCAGCATAACTACTCAATAAAAAAGGTCAACCTAGCCTACACAGTTGCATTTCAATTAAAAATAGATGCAAATGGCAATAAATTCAAATATCATACAGATATAGCAAATATAGCCTTGATCACAATAGTAACAACCATGTAACTGGACATGCAATCATTAGACATATCACCATTATTTACATCTTGTGATTGCAAAAATAACAATCATGCACCCCTAAAACATGAGAGACTACAATAATAACAACCATGTAGCTGAAACTAAATGCATGATTAGTACCAACCTTATACCTTCTTGTACCTCCGACATGAAACTGGTGGCTATCAGTGGCTACTGTCGTAACTTAGATTAACTCAGTCTTCCACTTGTGAGAAGTTATTGGGCCAAGGTTAACTGACGCAATTGTATACCATGGTCTTCCCTAATACTAACAACTATCGGGTGTTGTAACTCTAATCTAGCCTCCTCATAAATCGGTTGAGACTAGTTAGGTTCAAGTCCCTTGAAGAACAAGTATGACAGTCCTAAATCAACCATGAAATAATGACTACCTCTTAATTCTAATAGTCGGTACCAAGGCAAGCTTTAGATTCTAACGGTGAGTCATCATTACCACGTGGATTTACCAATACAGTCCCCTTCTTAGACGAACTCCCGCCAATGATCATGCTATACAAATATTAACACTTAATATCATTCTAGCACAATTAATCACATCACATCATATTCAAAAATTCCTTTCTCCATTATACTCCACATGCCAATCTTCGCACATTCATCATTTACATAAAAACATGTTCTCAAACATTAACATAAGTCATAAATGTATAACATGCACATTATTTCTCCACACTCCTATACAAAATTCACATTACAATACATCACATTACAACATTTTCATCAATAGGTCCTCAAGCACTTGAATAAATTTTTAAACAATTTAGTTCAACTAGCAAATAATTAACATATAACTATATAAACGAATGAACTTTTGAGAAAATATATAAGAAAAATTGATAAAATACAGTTTAGGTCCAAAAAAAGAGTAGTAAAATTATAATTTATAAATTCATTTTAGTTTGGGAGTACTTAAATAAAAAAATCAACACTTTCTCAAGTGTTCTAGTTTGACTTAGTTTTTAGGTTGTATTTATGTGAAAATTTTCATATAATTTTGTGTATTCAAGAACCTGGTTATTTTAATAAATTCTCCCTTCTAAATATGAATTAAATTGTGGACTTAAATTATATTTTATGATGTCACATGTTATTTAATTGAATTATGTGATTTATATGACATAAGTGATATGTGACTTATGCATCAATTGGGCAAATGAAGTCAAAAGTCCACAGGATCAAAGTTGAAGCATTTGGATGTGTTTTGCTTCATATTGGGTGGCCTAGATAATCTTAAAATGGGGATGATACATGAGATTAATTTGACACACATTAGAATCATCTATAAGTCAATAGGAGGATGCCATCTTGCAAGTGTGATAAGGCCCTAAAATTTCTTTTTATTTTATTTTCTTTTATTTTAATTATTGTTCAACTGACACCAACCCTCTAGCATGTCCCACACTCCTCAATTTCAGGTTCAACACTCTATTTCATCATCTCTTCATTCTCTCTCTCTTGGAGTTCTTAGAGGAGCAAGATGTTCTTAATGTTTTTTAGCTAAATTTTCCATGGAATCCTAGAGAATAGTTGATGGAAGAGGAGCATTGAAGTCTTCAGTTGGCTAAGCTCAACTTATTTTTCATCTTGTTTCAATTTCACTAGAATACTATGATTATGATTGGTTGTAGTTCAATTTGATTTTAGTTTCATGATTGGTTGTAATTATTAGGGTTAAAACAAAATTGTTGACTTGGATTTTACTTCTTTTTGTTGCTGGAAATTTTTGCCACTTGATGAATTTTCATTGTAATAAATGATTTCAAATGATGAGTGTCTTGTATTGACCTAGCATGTAATTGTTCAGTAAATACTTAATGAATTGCTTGAGTTTCATAGTCTTAAGCTTGAGTAATCCTGTGGCCATAGCATTAAGGGGTGATTTTTGACTAAACACTTGGTTAATTCTTGAGCTAAGCTAGTGAGGTTATTTAAGGGACTTGTAATTAGCACTTGGGGAATTAAATTAGTAAAGCTAGGTTGCTTAAGATAATTGTTTTGAGTAAACATTTTTTCAGCCAAGAAAGAGAAGTTGAGTGAGTAGCCATAATTAATTAGAGGCTAGGATTCTTCTATTAACAACACTCTAAAGTTCCTACTTGATAAGGGAAGTCCACATCATCCAATTTAGCTAGTATTTTAATTACTTGCCAACTAGGTAATTAGGTAGGTAATTAGTTAATCAATTTTCACAAATTTGGGTGATTTATTCCATTAGATAACCTTTTGTTAAACTAAAACTATTTATTGGGAGATGACCTAAGTTGGCCCTATATTAATTAGGGTTAATTTAGTTTTATTTTGAAGGTTGAGTTGTAGACCATATCACCGGGCATGCAATCATTGGACAAATTACCATTATTCACATCTTGGGGTCACAAAAATAACAATCATGTGCCTTTAAAACACGTCGAACCATAATAATAACAACCATATGATCAGAACTAAATGCATAATTAATACCAATTTTATACCCTCCTGTTACCTTCAACACAAAACCAATGGCTACGTTCATAACTAGGACTAACCCCGCTACTAGAAAATGCAAATTAGTGAGGAAATTTAGCGAGGGATTGTCTATTCCTCTCTAAAATACCAAATTAGCTAGGAAATTAGTGAGAGATGTTGATTTCATAGCTTGATTTAAAATTAGCGAGGAAATTAGTGAGGGACTATCAATCCCTTTCTAAAATAAGAGAATTAGTGAGGAAAATAGTAAGGGACTATCAATCCCTCTCTAAAATAAGAGAATTAGCTAGGAAAATAGCAAAGGATTGACAATCCCTCTTTAAAATAAGAGAATTAATGAGAAAAATAGTGAAGGATTTCCGATCCCTCTCTAAAATAAGACAATTAGCGAGGGATTTAGTGAGGGATTCTATCCCTAGATAATTACTACAAAAAAAATTAATTGTTGATAATGACTTTTAATTATACATTTAATTATTTTATTTAAAATTAACTAAAATATTCATAATAAAATTATTTAATATTTTCTTTATTTTAAGTTAATTTTCATTAATAAAATAATATTTTATTAAAAATATAATATTAAGAACAATTTAAATAAAATATAAATATTTTTAACATATTAATAATTGAAAATAAAATTTAATATGTATATGTGTGTATTTTTATAATATATTATTTGATATATTTATATAGTTCAATAACATATATACATATTTAATTTCTCATATAATGATTGCAAGTGCCTTTCAGTTTAACTGGCAAAGAAGGAGAGCATAAAGCTTAGAAGGTATGAGGTCAAGGGTTCAAACTTTGGCTTTGGCATAAACATGATAAATATATGATATAATAAGGAGCAAGTAACATGGCGCAAGGTGGACAATGATGTGTCATGAGTTGTCGCACATGTGGTGGGTGATAGGGTACGAGATGATAGGTGACATGGTGGTTGACAAAACATGAGGCTGTTGATGACATGCCACAAGTTGACATCACACATGGTGAGTGATGTGGCATAGTTATTTTTAAATATAAGCATATTTAGCGAGGGATTAGCGAGGGACTAATTCCTCGCTAAAGTTATTAAATTTTGAATAGTATTAGAGAGGGATTAGCAAGGAATTTAGTCCCTAGCTAATTTTAGCAAGAGATTGAATCTCTTGCTAAATCTCTTACTAATTAGCAAGGGCAATACAATTTCTTGCTAAATTTAACGAGCCCTTTTTTAGCTACGAATTTAGTAAGGGACAAAATTCTAGCTAAAATGTAATTTAGCTACGAAAAATGAAATTTAGCAAGGGATTCGTCCCTCGCTAAATTCCATTTTTCTAGTAGTGCCCAACCTTCAAGTTCGTCTATGATCAATGCCAACCTAATTTGGGCAGGCCAGGCTTATTCAAATTGGGCTTAATTTGGGTTGAACTTATTCAGATTGGGTTTAAAGTATCCTAACCTTTTTAAAAAGCTCTTATAGCCAAACTTGGCCCTAACACTTTTAGGTTTCGAGCTTATTCAGACCTGCCGAATTCCTGAAACTTTTGAAAAATATTTTTCCTTTATTTTTTGAACTAATTTAATTTTTAAATACGTATGTCAAGTATAAAATATTATTTTAAATTTAAAAGAATAAAATAAAAAATAATAACTTATCAACTTGGTAATTAAGTAGCTCTGTTACTATTTTGTTGTATTATGTGCAATTTATTCATTAATATTTCTTTGCTTATAAATTAATGTCTTAATTGTTTAAATGTTTCTCTTATCATGGTCATATATAAATATTTTATATATTTTAATTAAATTATGTTATTTTAATTATGATCAAGTTGATCTCCATTCAATTACGATTAGACCATTAACTTAAAATCATTGTTCCAATTAAAAAATTATTATTTTTTGGGGCTTGGCCCTAAGTTTTTCTAGCAGATTTAGGCTTAACTCAAATTACCAGCTCTATCAAATATGATAGTTTATGCAATGATACAGAAATGCCTTTGTGTCTAGGGTGTACAAAATATACACAACTAACAGCAGTGTTTAAGCTTATTCAACTTAAAAGCAAGATATGAGTGGAATAATAAAAGTTTCACAAGTTGCTCAGACTGTTGAAAGAGATGCTTTTAGAGGGTAATACACTTCCATGTTGTTCCTATGAGGTGAAAAAAAATTATATCCAATGAATTTGGTGTACCAAAAGATACATGGTTGCCCCAACGACTGTATGTTATATAGAAATGATTTTAAAGTATTAGATGAGTATTTGATCTGTAGGGTATCACGCTACAAAATAAAAGAGATAGATGTTGGTGATGATTCCATTACTAAGAGACCTCCAACGAAGGTGTTGTAGTATCTTCTTATAATATCAAGGTTTAAACATTTGTTTACTGATCCAAATGAGGCAAGAGCTTGAGATGACATGCTAATGAGAGAAAAATTAAAGGCATACTTTGGCATCCAATTGATTATCCATAATGGAAAGAAATTGATTAATTATTTCTTGAATTTGACAATAAGCCTGGAAATCTTAGGCTTGGACTATGTATAGATGGAATTAATTCATACGGCAATTGTAGTATCAATATAGCTTATGGCCTGTTTTGTTAATGGTTTATAATCTTCCTCTATGGTTGTGCATGAAATGTAAATAAATCATGCTGTCTTTAATGATTTCAACCCCTAAACAACCAAGAAATGACATAGATTAATACTTGGCACCTTTGATTGAAAATTTGAAAATGATGTGGGAGGTAGGTGTAGATGTGTTTGATTCATACCAGAATGAGTCTTTCAAGTTACAAGCTATGATTTTTTACACGATAAATGATTTCCTTACATATGAAAACTTTTCTGGATGCAATGTGAAGGGGCATAAAGCATGCCCAATCTATGAAGAGAAGACATCCCATCAACAACTAAAACACAGGAAGAAGACAATCTATCTTAATCACCAAAGATTCTTGAGACAAGACCATACTTATCATAGGCAGAAGTCATCCAATGGCTATCAAGAGTATCAAGAAGCTCCAAAGCCATTAACCATTGGCTTGATATGTTAACGGGTGAAAGACATCAATATGATATTTGGTAAGAGCTAAAATAAAGAAGCTAGAAAGAATTAATGGAAGAAAAGGTCTATCTTTTTTTATTTCCCCTATTAGAACACCCTTGAAGTAAGACACAATCTTGATATGATATGTGTGAAAAAAATATGTGTGGCAATCTAATTGAAATATTGTTAAACATAAAGGGAAAGACCAAGGATGGAGTCAAAGTAAGATTAGACTTACTTGACATAGGAATACGAACAAACTTCGATCCAAGAGCATAAGAAAAGAGAACTTATATGAGCCTAACCCCTCATACTTTGTCTAAGGTCTATATGGTATTAAGGTACCACAAGGATATTCTTCAAATGTCAAGAACCTTATATCAATGAATGATTTAAAATTAGTTGGCTTAACGTCTCATGATTGCCATATACTAATGCAACAATTGTTACCAGTAGCAATTTGAAATAGATTGGAGGAAAAGGTGAGAAAATCAATTATAAGATTATGTGTCTTCTTCAATGCAATTTATAGCAAAGTCATTAATCTTGAGAAATTAGATGAATTGCAAAATGTTGTTGTCATTAGCTTATGCCAACTTGAAATGTATTTTGTTCATTCATTTTTTGACATCATGGTACACTTAATTGTACATTTGTTGAGAGAGATAAAGTTATGCGGCCCTATTTATCTGCGTTGGATGTATTCATTTAAGTGATACATGAAAATTCTTAAAGGGTATGTGAAGAATCCCCATTATCCAGAAGCCTCTATTGTTGAAAGATATGTCGCTGAAGAAGTTGTCGAGTTTTGTATTGAATACCTATCTAAAGTAAAGTCTGTTAGAGTTCTTGAGTCTCACCATGAGGGAATGAGAGTTGAAAGGCAAGGGACACAAGGGATGAAAATAAAGTACATGACACATGAAAAAGTGTAACAAAAACATCTGTACATTCTAAATAACACCAATGATATTCAAGATTATTTGGATGCACATAAAAAGGAATTAAGGGATTGGTACCATAAAAGGGTCGATAAATGGTTGCTAAGTGAGCACAATAAATATTTTTCACTCTAGTTTAGGGTAAAGATAAAGGAGGATCATAAGAAGTCCAATGTTTCTGATATAATAAGATGATTAGCTAGTAAGCCTAACTTTAATTTTACAACTTAGAGTGCATATGACATTTGTAAGGCAAAACATAAGGATGAGCCTTTTATTATGGCAACTCATGCAAAACAAGTTTTTTATGTCACCGATCTAGCTGATAAAAGGTTTTCCATCATATTATTGAGAAAAAGTTTCCTTACTCATGGTGAAAAACAATGAAACAAGTTTTGAAATTAAAGAGATTTCTCTTTTTATGCCAACCTAGCCCCTGTTGGATGTGGAAGATGATAATGTCATGTATGATGTTAAAACTAATCATGAGGAAAGTTTATGAAAGAATTAAAATATATTTATAATGGTAACATAATATTAGTAGATTCTTTTTTTCCTTTTGTTTTCTTTTTTATTCTTTCATTGTTTATATTAGGTTAAATTTATTATATTTTTTGCTACTAACATTATTTATCTTATTTGTTTTATGAGAAATATGGAAAATCCCTCTAGTAGTGGCACTGAAAAAGCAAAGCCTAATAGAGGTAAAAGAGGAGCCACGCAACTTACTAAGTTGACCCAAGTACATGAAAAGGTTTATCTTGACTTTGATGAAAATAGCCAACTAATTGATAAGAAAAGAGGAGACATTTTTAAGAGTTTTATGGGTCTTGTGGCTCATCAAAAAATTAGCATCTTAGAGGTAAAGTGGGATGATATAAAAGAAAGTGATAGAAATGATATTTGGGAAACTATACTGGTATTTCTAATTTCTCTATATCATATTTACTTTTGTTTTGAAATATATATTGTTACTAAATTTATCGTTGGCGTGTGTTATTTCGTAGATTATATATGATAAAAAGAAACTCCATTTTTAAAGGACAAATGGCTAAAATATGCCGAGGGCCAATGGAGGGACTTTAAGTCTAAACTTACAAGAAAATATGTGTTTTCTAATAATGACAATGCAAATGATAATAGTGACAATGATGGCAGCATGAAAAACCTTGGGAGAAGTATCTATTCATTGATTATGACATATGGATGAAATTTGTTCACAATAGACACGATTCCAAATTTTTTGCAAGCTAAAGAAAAATATTATATTAAACTAATTTTATTAAAATTTTATTTTATCAAATGCTTTTCATTGTTTGTAAATAGGGAAAAAGTCAAAAGGGTCAAGAGCGTCGAAAGAAAAACCTTTACAATCATACTATGTTTTCAGGAGGATATGTATATGTTTATAATGTAATGCCCTTTAATGACATTACAATACATTCCACTACAATCAATCTTAATCATTTCAAAATCATTTAAAATGAAAAACATTAGCTTTGGGATCCTAAAAAAAGATTTCAAATCATTTTATAAATTACTCGAATTATAAAACCCAACACATACAATGGAAGCAATATCTATGTATGCAATAAGGACTAAGAATACATGTGCAAAACAAGAAAATAAAGTGAAATTTGACACCATATGCCACGACTCGTGCCACATACATTGCGGCATGTGGCATAGAGGCCACAATCACTTACTCTATGCCATGCACTATGGCATACGGGTATATGCGCTATGGCGCACACACCTAAATTTACTATCAAACAGCGGTTTCTAATATGAAATTTAGATGTGTGTCATTTCCACATCCAATGTCTGATTGGGATGGTTCAAGCGTCCACACGAAGTTTGTTTCAAAATCTAACTAATGTTATTAGTTTCAACTCAATCCGATTATTTTTATCAAAAATTAGATATCCAAGTGCATTGTGATCATTTTCTTCAAAATCTTGCCACTTAAATATCTTAATTCGAAAATTATCATTAGCCACTTTTTGGGCCTTAACCATATCTCATTGGACAATACACACTTAATTGACTACACACATGCACAATATAACACATATACTCATATTGGCCTGTAAACCACCCATTTCACACTTATGGGCTAAATCTCATTTTTACTTCTATATTCTCATACATGGCCAAATCACTACACATACACTTCAAACACCTTGTATTCACATATATGCACATTCATCCACTAGTTCATCCATTCATTTTTCCATTCACATATATAAGGGTTAAGGAATTCAAAATCATCAAACATACCACTATTACATCTTTATGCACATGTATAAATCCTATAGCAACTTATTCATATTCAAGACTAATAACAACAACTTCTTTACACCCAAAACCATACAAAGGCTTAGTGAGAGATCTCTACTCAGTCAATATCTTTTCCATTTGACCCACTAGTACTAGAACCTGAAAAATATGAATAAACATAGGTGAAATAAAAATTTTAGTAACTAATATAATTCCTTTAATGTCTATTATCACAAATAACCATGCTAAAATATCAAAACTAAGGTAATATCACACATATATAAAAGTATGAAGAGATATCATCTTTTCAAGAGTATTTCCACACAATTACACTAGCATGATCATCTACCAAACCTCTAATGCTCCCCGACATGAAACCATAGGTTCCCCTAGATTAATCACTTATTGTCCTGAGCATACTTTTTGTGGTAGAAATACCCAATCAAAGGTAATCTGATTCACTTACAGACTATGGTTTTCATCTTCACACACTTGTGATAGCGGCATCATTGACTCCTAACCGCACCCTAATAAACACTAGAGAATTGCCAGACTGCCCGGATGTCCCATGATAATAATCTCATAATATGCTATACTAGGTTACCCATGGTAATAGCCCCTATAATGCTGCACTGAATGTCCCATGGTGCCAGCCCGACCATATGAATTTTTCACTTACATATCTCCACACACACATCTCCACATGTTTTGGGTGAACTCCTACCCTTATGATTATACTTTTCACAATTTTCACTAATTATTCACATTTCCACAATATATATACTTTCATATCATATGTATATATCTATTAAAATCAATGACTTTTTAAATTTTATTTCACAAACTAATGTTTATGCTAAAAACCATTTAATAACAATCATGCATAAAACTCATAAATTCATAATTTCATATTTGGCATTCACTTCTACATAGTTATAATAATTAATAAACATAATAAACTATATGATTACCTCAATGCACCATTTTATTTACCTCAGCAGATGTTCATGTATGACTTCAAAGTGGGTACCTCACCACAATTCAAAATTCTCTATAAGGAAACAGAGTTATGATTAAATTTTTACCCTAGACTACTTTTCTATTTAATAATATTATGTTACAACTAAAACTTATTTAATATATAGATAAACTTGACTGCAAATTATCAACCCATGCTTGCGTACTTTTCTATTTAATAATATTATGTTACAATGAGACCTTTTTTCAGTTGTCCTTAAATTTTCAAATTTTTTCGATAAATCAAAAAATAGAATTTTTAATAAAATAGTTTTTATGAAAGAGAGTTGAATACAAATGAATATTGAGTAGAGAAAAGCTTTGCAAAAAAGAATTTTATTGGTTCTCATAAAGTGTAAGTTGGAGATATATTACATGTTATAAAGGTCCACATTGACATCCACAATAACTAACCAGTTGTATTGTCATCATCAATTGTATATTCAAACCAAAGAAAATCTTTGACTAATTGTGTGTTTGGATTAAAAAATTTACAACTGAGGTTAGGATTCAACTGAGGTTAGCAAACTGAGGTTAGAAAAAAAGTCAGTTGATGTAATGTGATTTATGTTTGGATACTATTTTTTTAAAAAGTCAGTCAGATAAACTGAAATTCATTTGGATGGTTTAATTCAAAAGCCAGTTGAGATATTTAATGGCAAAAATAAGCATGAAATTTTTTTCTTAAATATTAAATCTTAAATAAGCATGTTTATATTTTTTTGACTAACTAATCAATAAAAAATATTAAAGTTAAAATCACAACTAATAAGTAAAATATCTTAAATATTCAACCATAAAAACCTAAAATAAATTAATATTTAATTGATATAATTTACAAGTTGATCTCTAATTATATCACGAACACGCTGCATCTGTCTTGATGATCTGGGTAGATTTGACAAGGATGCTTCACTAATATCGATATCTTCCTCCTGGACTTCTACACTTTCATCTTCAGCTTGTATGAACTGCTCGTCAGTAATTAAATTTCTCTTAATAAAATTATGTATTGCCATTATTGTACAAACAATTTGAACTTGTGTTTTAATTTAAATTTGGGCATTTTTCGTATAATTGCAAACCTATTCTTCCACACTCCAAAAGTTCTTTTTATAGTGCATCTTAGACTTGAATGATAATAATTGAAGATCTCATTATTGTTTGCAAATCCTGCAACTCGTCTAAAGTCTGGAAGGTGATAACATTCGCAACGATATAGACCAAGATACCCATTTAGTGTTGGATAACCAGAATCAACCAAATAATATTTACCTATTAAATGAAAGGAAGTGATGTAAATTTGACCAACATTAAATCAATGCAATAATAATTATAGTGACTTTAATAAAATATACCTGGAGGTGGAAGCAAAAAATGCATTAAAGGAGTTGATATGGCATTATCAAATACTCAAGCATCATGAGCTGTACCTTCCCATCCCGTAATGATAAAAGTAAAACACATGTCCCAATCACATACAACCATAATATTCTGTATTGCATATCCCTTTCTTCCAATAAATTTGATTTGATCAGCAACGCTAACCATGCATGGCACATGAGTGCCATCAATTGCTCCTATAGCATCCTTAAAGAATGGCCAATACCGTGGATCATTTTGAATTTTTGAATGACATCGTTGAAACAAACGATCGAGTGGCTTTATGTTTGCCTTGGAAAGGTTAAGGCAGGCAGCTAATACTTTATGAAAATTTCTATGAACAGTTTCCCCTGAATGCTGAAATCGTTCCTGTATCATCCTATTACCAACTCCATGTCCAATTGTATTTAAAAACATTCCAACCATTTCTTCAACTCCCATTTTTTAGACTTCTTTAGACGAAGATCAACTAGTGTCGCACACAGTCGCCTAAACAAATGATTTTTCATTTGAAACATTTCATAACAACAATCAGGATAACCTTGCAAAATCTCATCGACCCACATTTGTCCTGTTTGCATGCTAGTTCTCCGTGGCTCTTTACACACATATGGCATCACATATTCACTAACTAATTGACATATTTCTTCTTGCTCCGTTATATCTTGCTGTAATAAGGGAAGTAGTTGATGAACCACATCTACATCCTAACCTTCATTCCAACCTAACATATATTCATTCGAATCTTCCATGATTTTTAAACCTGAGGTAAAATAGTATGTAAATATCATTTGTATATAATATAAAGTACATAATATATATAAATATCATAAAAGATAAAGCATAAGATAAGCATTAGATAAGAGTTAAATATTCACTACAAACCAAGTCATCATTTGCAAATTACTAGTCAAAATAAAGCAACTACAAGTCAAACACAAGTCAAAATAAAGCAACTACAAGTCAAACACAAGTCAAGTCATCATAAGCCTAGATAAAAATTCATGTAGATGCATTTTTTGAAATCCAATCTGGTAGATGGTAAACTTGGTACTTCAACTAATTGACCAAGTGATCAGGATGATCTTTAAGTTGCCAGTAAACATCTCGCATAGGCTTGTACAGAACAAGATTGACACATCTCTAATTCAAATCTTTATCACCAAAAACTTCTGGGAGTCCATTTAGGTGAGCCACAACTTTAGAAACTCCTATGTCATTTGCTAAAATCTTGTTCACTGTCTCTGTTCTTGCTCTATTATCCTTAGCCATTTCACTCATTGCATCTGCTATTTTCATTGAGGCAGGGACTTTTTGCTTTTTCCTCCCACCAATGCCTACAATCCTCTTTCTCTTGCCTTGACTTCCGTCACCACTGGTTCCACCAGTATTTGTGGTTACATTCAAGCCCAACAGCTCATCGGTGACTCCCGTAGGTGCTGCAGTGTCAGATAAATTTAGTTCCTCTTCACTATCACCAGAGCCTTCTCGAAGGTCAATAGTAGGGCAGGACACATCCTCATCATCATCATCCTCTATTTGGGTCTGGGTAGCAGATGGTATAAAAAGTGTCTCCCCAATTGCCAGGACATCCTTGAATATCAAAGTTAATTCCCTTGCAAATCTCAAACCTTTATATCTAAATTTTCCATAAAGGGGATTTTCCTGCAACCATTCAAATAACCAACAATTAAAATTCTCAAATTAAATTCTAATCTTAAAAACACTTAACAACTAATCCATACCAAGATTTTTCACTCCCACCACTCATCTGGAGCATCAACAGTATTCTTGTCACTGTCCCATCCTAAGCCGATTTCACTTGAAAACAACTTATGCCATATGTTCCATTCTTTCCTCATGTTATCTAGCTTATTTTTTAATTGCTTTCGCTCATACCTTTTTCCTATTTTTGCCTCAAACCCCTCAATTATTGCCTGCCACCCATTTTTGTTGAAAGTAGTTCCCTTCCTTTGTTTCTTGTACACTTGCTCCAAGCATTCCTTAATGAAAATTTTTGTCAAGGTTGAATTCCACACAGCTTTTCCCTTTTTGTTGTTCATTGTTCTATAAACTAGCCAACCATCACAAACATGCAAGATTAATAAATATCTCTCCTCTTTCAAACACTCTAAAAATAATAAGGTTTTGATAATTTTTTTTAATTTTGTTTAACCAATCTAATAGTTCCCTTCAAACATTATTGTGCCTAACATTAAATTATAATGGGTTTGAAACTTTTAGAACTAGGACTTTTCACATAAAAATTCCTCAAAATTATAGCTCAATACTTCATTAAAATACGGTTTCCTATTAAACATTTTGTCAAAATACCAAATGTACATTATTTTCAATTTCATGATAAAACTTTTAACATTCAAATTTATTACCCAACAATTTCTCAACTTAATAATTATAAAGAACTCAACTAGCTACACAATATTTTCATAATCAAATTTCAACAGCCAATGACAAGCTTATTTGACAAAATTATAGTAGTCAAAGCGATTATGTCTTCTGTAACACTTGCCCCGAGTGTTATCCAAAAATCAAACAATTCAAATAAACTAAGTGTGATTAAGGAATTAATTCTAAAACCAACTTAGGAAACAAACCATTTAAATCACTAAGCAAATACACAATTGCAAAGTAAACATTTAAAGCCTTTAAAAAAAATTTATAGGTTCTACCTATAGCAAGCGAAAGCAAGCTAGACGAAAGTGAAATAAAAAGATGCTGTCATGACAGCCTTCCTGGGCCAACTTCCGGGAGGCACCGTTTCGTAATTCGACCTCCGATTGAAGTAATTTTAAAGCTCACACATCACATTCAAAGGGTACTATAAGTATATCAAATTTCAAAAAGATTCAACGGTCGAATTAAAAATTGGACATGTTATAAATTTGGTCACTTTTGCTGTCATGACAGCTAATAGCTGTCATGACAGCACTTCCGGACTAACTTTCGGAGTACACCATTTCATCATCCGACCTCCGATCGATATGATTCTAAATCCCACATGAAGCTTATAAAAGGTTTTACTTGTGACCCAAATTTTAGCGAAATCCAACAGTCAGATTAAGATTTGGACACCCGGATGCAAAAGTGCAATTTTTTTAGTAAAAACCATTTTCAAAATTGTCCAAATCTCATCCTAATGGTCACAAACCTGTGGGAACACTTTGGACACGTCAAATAAGACTAAAAATACCTGATAGAACATTCAAATAATAGAAAACCCCCATACATCAAAATTTGACCACCCAGGTGCCATTTCTCAAAATGAACCCTAAACCCTCAAAATGCACAAATCATATAAGAGTGGTCACAAATCAATCTAAATACCATGTATTTATATAAATACATATGCTAAACATTTTCACTTGGCTCAAAGCTCCTTGTGGGGCCCACACACCCACTCTCTCTATCCAAGGTGTATGTTTGCCCATAGCACATCATTTGCAATGCAACCACTTTGCATTTACTTATAAAATCACATATATATCAAAATAAATATCTGCTTGTAATAGAAACTTGGTCTATTAAGTAAATCCATCAAAACCACACACCATAACCAAGTTTCCTAGCCACAAGTCTGCAAACAGACAAAAATTCATACACAAGCACACAATCCACACATATTCACACACACATACATAATCATATCCTACTGGCACCCTAATCCTAAATACATTACAATATATTTGCTCAAAAGAAAGGGGTTGCAGTTCTTTACAAATCACAAGCAAACCCCTAGCTTTGCTCCTTTCCCCGTCCACCACTGGATCCTTCACCTGGACCTATAATATTAAAAAGAAAGGGATAAGACAACCACAGTCTCAGTAACAAAGAAATCTACATTGATTATTACAAAGTAAGCCATAATCAAATAAATGAATAATAAATTCAACATAGTATATAATTTAGCCATTTAAAATGTATGAATGCATGACCTAGGCCGATATGGCCTTTCATGACCAACGGAATGCCCCCTGGCACTCTTTAACTTGCAGGTAAACCTTATACCTACTTGTACCTCCACAGGCACAAAACATAGTTTAAGGCATGATCTAATCCACCAAACTGCCTATGCCCCTTCGACGTAAATCCTGAGCAGTCAAAACTAACTCCCTCCCAGAGCCAGCTCGACTTACTCTCCATGTGAGGGCTACCTTAGCCTAGGCACTCAACCTCACACTTCATATGTCGGATTCCCTCCCCCACTGAGAGGTGTCGAACACTCAATACACTAACCACTTTAGTGCACTGAGCCCACAATATGTAAGACAACACTGAGTACTAACAGTGTACCATAAAATATCAAAAATCTACACCTTCTTATTGGTGAACTCCCACCAAGATCATGCCTTTTACTCTTGTCTATCTTTCCTGAGTATTGACCATTCAACACTCTAAAGTAGTATAACATTTATAAATCTCGTTTCCATAAAAACATTGTTATGAAACAATTAAAAAAAAACATAATTGCACTATAATCAAAGTAATACCCCATAACCCTTTATAAAGCACATTTAATCTTTTAAAACATGTAATGCATGATAGATAGTAATATTTATTCAAAAATAGCTAAAACAGAGTAATAGAAAATATAAGTTTTCCCTATTACCTCAACCCTTTAGTACCAAAAGGGTTCCCCTTGTATAAAATAGAGCTCAGCTTGTTCCTTAATTTCTGAACAAATTCCACCAACAATTCCTACAACATATAAGTGATCCACATCACTTATCATGTCAAATAGCATTAATGAAGACTATAACTCATACCACACAACTTGGGTCTATGAGCCATAATCCATCCCAATGGTCCATATATTAAACCAACCATTCACATAGTATCACTTAATCACCAAAACCATTTATTAGCCATCACTACGCTAATTTTAATTTATATAATTTTTTAATCAATTAAAAACCTTTACTTAGTGCCATCAACTTTCACCATTAGCCTTTATAATGAAAACCAAACCTTAATTTAAATCTTATTGGGCTCAAATAGCAAAATTATAACTAAATCAATAGGCTTAAACCATTGAGGAGCAAAAATCCAATTTCTCAGGGTTTATTTTGTGCCCAAAACACCTCTTTTCATCCAATTATCCACTCAAAACATTAGATCACTATATAGAAACTCAAAACATGCTCCCTAGGATCCAAAGAAATAAAAGCTTACAAGAATAAAGCCTTTGGGATCAAAATCCAAAAATTTCTTCTTCCAAAAATTGAAGAAAATCAAGAGAAAGAGAAGAGGATTGAAGTAGGGAGTTTACCTATCATGTAGCTGAGCTCGCAACGGTCGCAAAGACTCCTAGATCCAAGCCTAACTCCCTCCCTTTCTCTTCTCTTCTTCCTCTCTCTCTTTCTCCCGTTTGTGCGTTTCTTTTTTTTTGTTCATTTTCTCTGCATTTCTGCATCTGTTTTCCCCTTATAAAAGCTGATCTAAAAGTTTGGGGAAAATTACAAGAAATGGCCCAACATTTTTTATTATTGCATAAAAGCCCGGGTCAACTTTGGTAATTTTTCCCAAAGTTAAAAATCAAATAAAACTAAACTTTTGCTTAGTAAAATTCAAACTCTTGACCTCTATCAAATTATTCTAAATTTTAATTTAATTATAGATATTTTATTTTATTTTTATAAATTCGAGTTTTAAAATTTCGGGATGTTACATTCTCCCCTCCTTTAAAAAGAATTTTGTCCCCAAAATCCAAGCTAATATATGAACCAAAGAGATAAACATACCTAGGGAAACAACTGTGAATATTCCTTCCTCATTTGATCCTCGGTCTCCCAAGTTGCATCTCTCAGAGCCGTCCCTTTCCAAATCACTTTTACCAACCGGATTGTCTTATTTCTGAGTTGCTTATTCTTAGCATCTACAATACGATCTGGTTCAGTCCGGTAGGTTAAATTATCTTGAATTTCAACCTCTTCAGGTTCTATCACATACGATGGGTCTGGCTGGTACTTCTTCAGCTGTGACACATGAAACACGTTGTGTAGACCCACTAATTGAGGCGGCAATGCCAACTGATATGCCACCGGCCCAACTTTCTTCAAAACCTCAAAAGGACCCATATATCGAGGAGATAACTTTTTAGCCCGAATTGAGCATCCAATGCCCGTCAATGGGGAAACTTTAAGAAAGACATGATCCCTAACCTCAAAAGACAAGTCCTTACGACGATTATCTGCATAACTTTTCTGTCTACTTTGTGCTGTAAGAAGCTTTTATTGGATCAATTTGATTTTCTCTGTGGTCTCATCTACCACATCCGGTCCCATCATTGTCCTCTCACTCAACTCATACCAACAAAGAGGCGATCTGCACCGTCTTCCATACAATGCTTCATAAGGAGCCATTTGAATACTGGCATGATAACTGTTATTATAAGCAAACTCTGCCAGAGGTAAATGCTTATCCCAGCTTCCCTGAAGCTCTAGGGCACATGACCTCAACATATCCTCTAATGTCTGGATTGTCCGCTCAGTTTGTCCATCCGTTTGTGGATGATAAGACGTACTAAACTTCAGATCCATGCCCATAGCCTTTTGCATAGCTTGCCATAAATTTGATGTAAATCGAGAATCACGGTCTGAAACAATATCCCTCGGTACCCCATGTAGTCGCACAATCTCCTTAATATAGATCTCAGCATACCTATCAACTGTATAGGTGGTCTTGACCGGTAAGAAATGTGCTGACTTAGTTAAACAATCTACAATTACCCAGATAGAGTCAAAACTAGCCTGGGTCCTCGGCAAACCAGATACAAAATCCATTGAAATACTCTCCCATTTCCATTTAGGAATCTTTAAAGGCTGCTGTAATAACCCCGATGGCTTTTGGTGCTCTATCTTGACCTTCTGATAGGTCAAACACTTACTAACATACTCTGTGACATCCTTTTTCATGCCTGGCCACCACCAATGATGCTGCATGTCATGATACATCTTAGTAGCACCAGGATGAAGGGTGTAGCTACTTCGATATGCCTCATCCAATAATTTCTTCCGAATAGACTCATTGTTAGAAATACATACCCTATCCTTGAAAACCACATACCCATCATCACTAAACCAATAGTCCATTATCTCACCATTCTCGATGTCTTAACATATTTTTAACAAAATCGGATCTTGAAGCTAAGCATCTCGTATCTCTTTCCAAAATTCATTAGAAATAACCATAGTATTAAGACCATTCAAAGAGAACTTAGTCATACCCAAAGAAGTTTCAACCAAAGATTCCATCAATCTATGCTCCCGAACCATTAAATAGGCCACATGTAAGGTCTTGTGACTAAGAGCATCTGCTACCACATTTGCTTTCCCCGAATGATACTTAAATTCAAAATTATAATCTTTAAGAAACTCCATCCAACATCTCTGTCTTATGTTCAGCTCTTTTTGATCCACCAGGTACTTGAGACTTTTATGGTCGCTCATGACCCTGAACTCTGTTCCATAAAGATAATGACGCCAGATCTTTAACACAAAGACCACCACAGCCAACTCGAGATCATGTGTTGGATAATTCTCCTCATGCGGTCTAAGTTGTCTAGATGCATATGCCACTGGTCTCTCATCTTGCATTAGAACACAACCAAGACCCTTATGAGAGGCATCAGTATACACATCATAGGGCTTTTGAGGATCCGAAATCACCAACACTGGAGCTGTTGTTAACCTTTCTTTCAACTCAAGAAAAGCTGTCTCGCACTTATCATCCCAAATAAATGGCCTATCCTTCCTTATGAGTTTAGTCAAAGGCATCAAAATCTGAGAGAAACCTTTGATAAAACGTCGGTAGTAACCTGCTAATCTCAGAAAACTACGGATCTCAGTTATCGATTTTGGTCTCTCCCATTGCATGACTGCTTCAACCTTATATGGATCAACTGCAATACCATTTGCCGACATGATATGTCCCAAGAACCTAACCTCTCTCATCCAAAACTCGCACTTACTGAGCTTGGCATATAGCTTATGATCTCGCAGAAACCTTAGGACAGTCCTCGAGTGTCTGGCATGCTGTTCCTCATTTTTAGAGCAGATCAGTATATCGTCAATAAAAACTACCACAACTGATCCAAGAAAGGTCGAAAAATGCGGTTCATATAGTCCATGCAAACCGCAAGCGCATTAGTTAGCCCAAGTGGCTTAACCAAAAACTTGTAATGACCATACCGAGTCCTGAAAGCAGTCTTCGCCACATCCTTCTCACTAACCCTCAGCTAATGGTACCCTGAACGTAAATCAATCTTAGAGAAAATCGTGGCACCAACCAACTGATCTAAGAGATCATCAATGCGAGGCAGTAGGTACTTGTTCTTTACCGTAACCTTATTCAACTACCTGTAATCGATACACAATATTAAACTACCATCCTTCTTCTTCACAAATAAGACAGGAGATCCCCAAGGAGAAACACTAGGTCTAATAAATCCCTTATCTAACAGCTCCTCAAGTTGCTTCTTCAACTCAACTAACTCTGAAGGAGCCATTCTATAGGGAGCCTTTGAAATTGGCTGAGTCCTTGGTACCAGGTCAATCGAGAATTCAACCTCACGTTCTGGAGGTAATCTTGATACATCCTCAGAAAACACCTCTGGGAACTCCCTAACAACCTCAATTTCATCCACCATACCTGTCTCAGACCCTTGGGTAGCGAGCACTACCACGTAAGCCTCACAACCCTGCTCAATCAACCTTTCAACTTGCAAAGAAGAAAGAAAACAAGAATGACTAGGGTATTCCTCGATCACCTGCGGTACTTCTACCAAAGTCACTGTCTTAGCCACACAATTTAAGACAGGACCATAAGCTGTCAACCAATCCATACTAATAATTAAATCAATCCCTTGCATAGGTAATTTGATCATATTCACCTAAGTCGATCGCCCATTAAAAGTCATCTTAGTCCTACACACCACACTAGATTGACCAACCAAACCAGAAGTAGAGGAAACTTTTATATCATGGGGCAACTGGTCAGCAGGCATAGCCATTCTATTTAAGCGCTCGGCAGAAATAAAAGAATGCATCACACCACAATCAAACAAAGCTTCTAAATCGAGGCCACAGATAGAAACCATACCAGTGATTAGATTCGATGACTTTCTAGCCTCCTCTTGAGATACTGTATACACTCTACCAGGAATCACGTTCCTCCGGTCCGAGCTCTCATGTAAATTAAGGCAGTCACGGATCAAATGGCCTAACTTTCCACACTTGTAGCAAGCAAAGCAGTGACCAAAATGAACCCTACCACATCTATTGCAAGGTGACCTCGCTGTGCTTAGAATTGGGGCTTGACTAGTCTGTGAAGAACGTGCTGGAGCATTCCCAGAGAAACGAGAACCCCCAGATCTCATATTACCACCCCGATTACCTTGAAATCTTGAATCCCTATTTAAATTTTGATTACCAGAAGTAGAAGAAGACCCAGTTCTAAAGGAGCCACTAGAAGAAGAACCAGAGCTAAAACCCATTCTCTTAGATACACCACCAGTAGGAGCCAACCCAAAAGAAAATCGACCTCGTGTATCCCTGCTCTGGCTACTCTCTGTGTCTCGGCCTCGGTAAGCGGCAATCCTCAGACGATTGCACATCTCATCATATATTGCCTCGCCCAACAAAGATAGCTGCTGGCGGTATTCTGGCCTCATCTTTTCTAATAACCTCTTTGCTTTCCACTTGCTATCATTAGAAGCCTTCAGATATGTTGAGAACTTAGACAGCTGATTGAATTTTCTCATAAAAGTCTCCTCGTCTAAGTCCCCCTGCTGAAATGCATGAAACTCTGCCTCTTTCTCATCTCTAAAAGCTTGTGGAAAGTGAAAATCATAAAATCTTTCTTTAAATTCAGCCCAAGACATAGATCTTCCATATGTGGGCTTAACAAATCCCACCAATGCTTGGCTTCACCAACAAGCTGCATCGTAGTCAAGATAACCCTCTGCTCAGATGTACACCTCACAACAGTAAATAACTACTCCATCCGATCCAACCACTCCTCAGCTTTCCTATCAAGCATACTACCATCATATGTGGTCGAATTAGAGCGAGAGAATTCCTTCCAAGGTTCGGATATGTCATCCTCTTGATTATTAGCAACTGATACATGAGCTCCCATAGTACTAGAAGATCCCTGTCCAGCACTTAGGTCAACATGCTGATCTGGAACAGTATGACTTCTAAGATTTTGCTATATATCTACCATAACATCAAGCAGCCTAGCCATGACTGCATCCGTCCCCTGTGGTGGTGGTGGAGGTGGAGGTGGAGGCAGAGGCGGAGGCAGAGGAGGTAGAGGTGGTGGTCGTTCCTCATTCCTCGATCTACCCCTTCCCCTTCGAGCCATATTAGAACTGAAAGGTGTACAGCCACAAGCGTACGGACCTTTCTCCCCTCCTAAAGGAACAAGCCAGAGAAAGAAAAACAATATTAGTCTAGGTTAGTGGTAGAAGGAAAAGAGTAAAAAAAGTAATGTATTTAAGGTGCCAAGTAGGAAAAAGGAATCATAAACCTAAAACTGATACCAAATGTAACACTTGCCCTGAGTGTTATCCAAAAATCACACAATTCAAATAAACTAAGTGTGGTTAAGAAATTAATCCTAAAACCAACTTAGGAAACAAACCATTTAAATCACTAAGCAAATACACAATTGCAAAGTAAACATTTAAAGCCTTTAAAAAAAATTTATAGGTTCTACCTATAGCACGCAAAAGCAAGCTAGACGAAAGTGAAATAAAAAGATGCTGTCATGACAGCCCTCCTGGGCCAACTTGTGGGAGGCACCGTTTCATCATTCGACCTCCGATCGAAGTAATTTTAAAGCTCACACATCACATTCAAAGGGTACTATAAGTATATCAAATTTCAAAAAGATCCAACGGTCGAATTAAAAATTAGACATGTTATAAATTTTGTCACTTTTGCTGTCATGACAGCTAATGACAGCACTTCCGGACCAACTTCCGGAGTGCACCATTTCATCATCCGACCTCCGATCGGAGTGATTCCAAATCCCACATGTCACTTTTTAAGAATACTATTAGAATACCAAATTTTGAAAAAATCCAACAGACAGATTGAATTTTGTGTGGGTTACAATATAACTACTGTAGCTGTCATGACAGCAATGAAATGCTGTCATGACAGCACCTCCAGACCAAATTCTAGAGTGCGCCGTTTCTCCATCCGATATCTAATCAACATGATTCCAAATCCCACACGAAGCTTATAAAAGGTTTTACTTGTGACCCAAATTTTAGAGAAATCCAACGGTCAGATTAAGATTTGGACACCCGGATGCAAAAGTGCAGTTTTTTAGTAAAAACCATTTCAAAATTGTCCAAATCTCATCCTAATGGTCACAAATCAATCTAAATACCATGTATTTATATAAATACATATGCTAAACATTTTCACTTGGCTCAGAGCTCCTTGTGGGGCCCACACACCCACTCTCTCTATCCAAGGTGTATGTTTGCCCATAGCACATCATTTGCAATGCAACCACTTTGCATTTGCTTATAAAATCACATATATATCAAAATAAATATCTGCTTATAATAGAAACTTGGTCTACTAAGTAAATCCATCAAAACCACACACCATAACCAAGTTTCCTAGCCACAAGTCTGCAAACAGACAAAAATTCATATACAAGCACACAATCCACACATATTCACACACATACATAATCATATCCTACTGGCACCCTAATCCTAAATACATTACAATTTATTTGCTCAAAAGAAAGGGGTTGCAGTTCTTTACAAATCACAAGCAAACCCCTAGCTTTGCTCCTTTCCCCGTCCACCACTGGATCCTTCACCTGGACCTATAATATTGAAAAGAAAGGGATGAGACAACCACAGTCTCAGTAACAAAGAAATCTACATTGATTATTACAAAGTAAGCCATAATCAAATAAATGAATAATAAATTCAACATAGTATATAATTTAGCCATTTAAAATGTATGAATGCATGACCTAGGCCGGTATGGCCTTTCATGACCAACGGAATGCCCCCTGGCACTCTTTAACTCGCAAGTAAACCTTATACCTACTTGTACCTCCACAGGCACAAAACATAGTCTAAGGCATGATCTAATCCACCGAACTGCCTATGCCCCTTCGACGTAAATCCTGAGCAGTCAAAGCTAACTCCCTCCCAGAGCCAGCTCAACTTACTCTCCATGTAAGGGCTACCTTGGCCTAGGCACTCAACCTCACACTTCATATGTCGGATTCCCTCCCCCACTGAGAGGTGTCGAACACTCAATACACTAACCACTTTAGTACACTGAGCCCACAATACGTAAGACAACACTGAGTACTGACAGTGTGCCATAAAATATCAAAAATCCACACCTTCTCATTGGTGAACTCCCACCAAAATCATGCCTTTTACTCTTGTCTATCTTTCCTGAGTATTGACCATTCAACACTCTAAAGTAGTATAACATTTATAAATCTCGTTTCCATAAAAACATTGTTATTAAACAATTAAAAAAAACATAATTGCACTATAATCAAAGTAATACCCCATAACCCTTATAAAGCACATTTAATCTTTTAAAACATGTAATGCATGATAGCTAGTAATATTTATTCAAAAATAGCTAAAATAGAGTAATGGAAAATATAAATTTTCCCTGTTACCTCAACCCTTTGGTACCAAAAGGGTTCCCCTTGTATAAAATAGGGCTCAGCTTGTTCCTTAATTTCTGAACAAATTCCACCAACAATTCCTACAACATATAAGTGATCCACATCACTTATCATGTCAAATAGCATTAATGAAGACTATAACTCATACCACACAACTTGGGTCTATGAGCCATAATCCATCCTAATGGTCCATATATTAAACCAACCATTCACATAGTATCACTTAATCACCAAAACCATTTATTAGCCATCACTAGGCTAATTTTCAATTTATATAATTTTTTAATCAATTAAAAACCTTTACTTAGTGCCACCAACTTTCACCATTAGCCCTTATAATGAAAACCAAACCTTAATTTAAATCTTATTGGGCTCAAATAGTAAAATTATAATTAAATCAACAGGCTTAAACCATTGAGGAGCAAAAACCCAATTTCTCAGGGTTTATTTTATGCCCAAAACACCTCTTTTCATCCAATTATCCACTCAAAACATTAGATCGCTATATAAAAACTCAAAACATGCTCCCTAAGATCCAAAGAAACAAAAGCTTACAAGAATAAAGCCTTTGGCATCAAAATCCAAAAATTTCTTCTTCCAAAAATTGAAGAAAATCAAGAGAAAGAGAAGAAGATTGAATAGGGAGTTTACCTATCATGTAGCTGAGCTCACAACGGTCGCAAAGACTCTTAGATCTAAGCCTAACTCCCTCCCTTTCTCTTCTCTTCTTCCTCTCTCTCTCTCCCCCGTTTGTGCGTTTCTTTTTTTTTGTTCATTTTCTCTGCATTTCTGCATCTGTTTTCTTAGTAATTTTGGGGAAAATTACAAGAAATGGCCCAACATTTTTTATTATTGCATAAAAGCCCGGGTCAACTTTAGTAATTTTTCCCATTGTTAAAAATCAAATAAAACTAAACTTTTGCTTAGTAAAATTCAAACTCTGGACCTCTATCAAATTATTCTAAATTTTAATTTAATTATAAATATTTTATTTTATTTTTATAAATCCGAGTTTTAAAATTTCGGGATGTTACATCTTCTAAAGGTTTAATGAAATTTTAATAAATTCAAATTCAAACAAACTCTCCTAATAGATATTTTATCAAACACCTCATGGGAATTGTTCTTTAAACAAATGCCAGCTTCTTTCTCTTCAATTTACTTCCAAAATTTCATAATAGCAATATAAACTCAATTAGAATTCAAACCCACATCCTCATTCTCTTATTCTTCATACTAGGAGTTTTAGCTAAACTCACTTTTTCCTCAAACTCCAACATGCATGATATCATAAGGAGATGAATTTCACAGCTTCATCCACTCCAAACAAAATTATTTTAATTCACAATTTCTGATCATATTATACTTTCAACACCTAATTTTAGCTTAATTCCATAATTTTAAATATTTTTATTTCCTCAACAGCCAAAAAAGCAGTAAAATTCAAGAGAGGAATTTCAACTTCAACAACATTACCACAGACTCACACGCACAAGTTCAGCACTGAAGCACCAAGCACAACTTCATCCATTAATACACACAAGTGCGCAGAACCAAGTAGGGAGGAAGAGTAAAAAATCCATACCTCTAAACAACAATGGTGGAAGTTAGAAGAAAGAGACGCTGCTTCTCAAACAAGGAAGAAGAAGACGATAAAGGG
>NW_026555830.1:0-48961 GCF_029017545.1 Prosopis cineraria | reverse complement strand
CCCCCTATTAGTAAGCTGCATCTGGAATTATTCTTCAGCTAGCCTTTGAATCTGGCGTAAACTAAATTCTTCGGACTTCAAATAGAGTCTCGGGCATAGTTTATCTGGAGACTAATTTCTTGCTGAATATCTGCAAAAACATCTAAAATTTTCAGTCCTGTTCCTAAGAATTTTTTTTTTCCAAGAACATTTTTTCATTCATGATATTCCCTGCTGGGGTTACCCTTTTTTCACTTGCACAAGCATACCTGTAGCTGTAATTAAAAGTGTTTTGAATTGGTCCGTTAACTAATGGGAAGACATTCTGTGTTCAGGACAATCAACGACTGCTGTCCTGTGTATGAAAGAAACCAATTTTTGTTAGAAGATATAGCGCCTTTCACTTCTGTGATAACTGCATTTGGCAATATCCATGATTGCTAAAAACACTGCCTTCATTTGTTAGTTACAATGCAAATGATTAACTTTGAACATGTTCTCCTTTTAGTATGACTTAAAAAGGGCAAGAGTCCACTTGTAGTCCCTAAATTTTACTCAAGTTTTAATCTAGTTCAATAAGTTTATTCTGGTTCAATGTCACCCGCAAAGTTTTATTATGGTTTAACCAATGCACATGTATGATGGATAAGTTGACGAGGGTGAGTCCTGCCAGCTTATATGCAACTCACAATTTTCTATTAATGTCAATACAATCCCCGATGTATTTTAAGGTTGAGCGATCTCTCTCCAATTCTTGGTAGGTTGAACCAATTAGCAAAAATAAATGACTGCATGGTGCTGCTGAAGCTTCCAGGCAACAATTAAATATGCTTACAAGATCCTAGGAGTGTCCATTTTAGCACTGCAGTCATTCCACATATACCCCACAAGCAAGCTTACAATGATAGGAAATGCTCATGAAAGATTTAAAAATTTGCTAGACACACGCATACCTTGAATACTAGACGTTGCTTCAATTTGTTAGACATTGTTTTGGAGATTTTATTCGAAGAAAAAAATTGATGAGTTGGAGCATGCTTTACAGGCTTGCGTCTTCATTTAACCCAATATTTAGATGTGTATGGGCCGTATCAGATACTTCCGTTAGGGAAACTAATGAGCTTGGAAAAAAATATTAAACATTTTTTTGAAACTTTTGAGGACAACATTGAACCAAAATAAACTCGTTGAACTAACTCAAAACTTATGTGAAGCTTTGGGGACCTAAGATGGACTTTTGCCTATACTGAAAAGTAAGATATCATTTGTAAGCATCAACAATTTTGATATAAAATGTTCTAGGTTAATAAGCAAGATAATATTAACTGAGGAAAAGTAATTAATGTTTTGCAACAGAATTGGAGTCCTTATCAACTGGTGTAGGAAGCAAATCGAAGCCTTGTACCAAGTTTTTCAGGTTCTAATCTATTCTTATCTAAATAAATATTTTGAAGTGTACAGTTTTATTCTTTTCCAAAAGGATGTTATAAGTTAATTTAATAATTAAATGTGCAACTGCTATAAAACTCTGCAAATTAACCTGGGTATTGGAGGTTTTTATACAGGTACACACTGTTGTCTGCTCTAATCAAGTCATAACAGAATAGTGTTTTTTATGGAGTACAGAAAAGATAATATATTCCTATGTTGCTCAGTTGGTGCTGGGCACTCACCACTATGTCAATATAAATTGATAATTACCCTCTTCATTTTTGCCTTACAGCTCTATAGTATTAATGTGTCCCATGCAATTAAGCAATATTAAATGCTAATCCTCAGCTCCTTGTGGATTCTATGGCTTATGAACCACATTTAAATTGGTGAGCCAGTAATAAGTTTATACAATGAACTTTGATCGGTTGAAACAGGTATGATATCAACATGAAATGCACCTGGATTTTCGTGTTGTGGAGCTTCATGAAGAAACATGTCTTTTGTGATCTTCAACCTAAACTAGACATATTGTATTCAAATCTCTCTGATTACGTGAAACTTTCGTCTAGGAATTAGGGGTGAATATAATCACAGTGCTCTTCATTATTTTTTTGCCTTTATTGTATTAATGAAATCTGTTGAACTTGTGATATAATCCTAATTATTTTCTTTTGCTATGGCAACTACTTTATTGCATTGTCAGTTTAATCACACATTCTGTTCTATTAATCTTTGAATCTTTACTGGAGGTGAAATGGTTTGGGTATATATTGATTGATTGAAAATGTAAATTTCTGTATGCTAGCCGTTCAAATTTGTGATTTTGTGCCTACATGCACTCTGTTATATAGTTATGAGTTTCAAGTTAAGCTGGCTGCATTCTATTATATTATTGCTGACAAATGATGCTAAAGTATTTCATAAAACATTTCGTAGTTGCTATAAATTTTCGTCTCTTGAATCACAATATGATACCTTTTGAGGCCTGTGATGTCTTTCTGGGTTTTACTCTTGTGCTGGAATTTCTTCCCCTGAACTTAAGTTGAGAAATGTTGGATATTTTGCTGCGAATGAATGTCACTGTGTTTCCCTGACTCCTGAGTATTTGTTCAGCATTTGCTACTACAATTGTAAGGTTATATAATAAAATTTGTAAATGCACCCTTGAACTTCATGTCTTGGAGAAGCTAACCCAGAAAAATGCGCACTTCATATGTACCTTTGCATGTTGATAAGGCTAGCGGAGTTCAATAATCGGTAAGGCGCATATAACTTTGGAATGGGCTGTCTAAGAGCAGAATGATTTGATTGATACCCATGAAAGTCTGGGTTTGGATCTTTTTAAGGTGGCTTAGAGGGAAAAGTGTACCATACAAGTGATGGTAAAATTGGTATTATTATTCAACAATGTAACCCTATGTGAATATCAACTCAAGTCTAATCCAATTTAGTCAACCAAATATCATTACCTTTGTTTCCTTCTCGGTTTTCTTTTGGGGTGCAGGGGGATGGTGGTTGGGTTTCATCAGAAGCAGGGCCTGTTATGTCAAGAGCAAAGCCTAAGTATTTAAACCTTTTATTGGTTTTATGGTAATTATGAAGCACGACTTGTAGGAAATTTGATCTTGTACGATACAATGCTGAAACTGGGAGTTAATTAAAGGTTGAGATCAAGCAAAAAGAAATATGTCCTCTCGGGTTGATAAAATTTGATTTAGCTATATCAAATCTTTGCTTCTGACTCTCTTTTTCCGCCCAAAATTTGCTTCTGACGTCTAAGTGTTGATAGAAATGTCTTCTGTGACCCATAACTGTCTCCCTTTAGTGTGCTTGGTTAATTGTTTCTTTTTACATGTTCTTATTTTGCAGTTTGATTTTACCATTTATATGTGTCACTTGGTTATGGTGGAGGCACAGGCAGTATTCTTGAACTTTCTGTGAGCTAATTTTATGCTCATAGTGCGTCTATTTGTATAGCGGACACCCTGTTATTTGTATATCCGAAGTTTCATTCCATTCCCTTAGGATTTTCCAGATCATTGATATTTTTTCAAACTTGATTCTTTTATGGTTGCTTCAGGGATTTGAAAATGAGTTAACACCTTTACCTCACTGCAGGAAAGGGGGTGACTTAGATTTCTATGCAGTCATTATTAATAGTTTGGCATGATCTGATTGTTTATTTTCTCTGTACATTGCAGCACTGCTGGCTGCCCTTTTGGAGAGGGTTGCCACTTCTTGCACTATGTTCCTGGTGGTTATAATGCTGTTGCTCAGATGATGAATTTAGCCCCTGTTACTCCCGCTGCTCCTAGAAATGTTGCAGCCCCACCACCAATTCATAATGGCTCCACTCCTGTTGTCAAAACTCGCATATGCAATAAATATAATTCTGCAGAAGGCTGCAAATTTGGTGAGAAGTGTCATTTTGCACATGGTGAATGGGAACTTGGCAAGCCAATTGCTTCTTCAGTGGAAGATCATCGTGCTGTGGGACCTATTGCAGGCCGTATTGCTCCCAGCCGGATGGAGCCCCCACCTGGACCCATGGCTAGTTTTGGTGCCAATGCCACTGCCAAGATCAGTGTAGAAGCTTCCTTAGCTGGAGCAATCATTGGGAAGGGTGGTGTAAACTCTAAGCAGATTTGTCGCCAGACAGGAGCCAAGCTATCAATTCGGGATCATGAGTCAGATCCAAATCTCAGAAACATTGAACTTGAGGGAAGCTTTGAACAGATCAAGGAAGCTAGTAATATGGTGAAAGAGCTGCTCGCAACCATCTCAATGTCGGCACCGCCTAAAATCTCTGGTGTTCCTGGTGGCCCAGCCCCACCTGGAAGCAATTACAAGACCAAGCTATGTGAGAATTTTGCCAAAGGATCTTGTACCTTCGGAGATAGATGTCACTTTGCACACGGGGCAGCTGAACTGCGTAAAACAATAGTATGAATTGGTTAGGTGCATTTTGTCTTGCCATTTCGTAGCCAGGGTTGTTATTTTTGTTGTGCATTGCAGCCAAGTGTTACTGACAAATGCCATTATCAGAGTATCGTTCTTGCTTTCTTTTTAAGGCTGGCATGGCTTTCTCATCTTAGATTTCGATCAAATCTGTAGATGGTCTCATTAGGTTTGCTGAATTGGCTAGAGGTCGTCGTCCCGAGAGTTCTGATCAAGACTGGTATTGTTTTCTGTACGGAGTTGTACTGTTTCTTGGTGCCATCGCGCTGATTCCTCTACGGTGTTTTATTCATCTGGATCTGTATTTTCTCTCTGTAACATGTTTTTCGGTTCTGATCTTTTAGATCGTTGGTCGCTTGCCTTAAAACTTAGAATTGGTAATAAAAATATTTGCGGATCATGTTCGGCCATTTTAGTCTTGCAGCATTGGTCTTGCTTTTAGGAGTGTGATTGGCGTACGCGAGTCAGTTGTGTGGCTTCTGAAGTTCCATTCTAAAAAAAATTGCCCGGAGACTTCATGTCTTCATAAACTCTATTTAGGCTTAGAAATTCCATGTGAGGAGCTACTTGGAGTTTTATTTGATATTCAATTATTTTAAAATTTCATCTGATAATTTTTTTTCATAGTTCATTTTATCTAATCGAAATCCAAACGCTCCTGTAGATAGAGAAGACAAGCACGCACGGTGTGAAATTGTGAATGGTCCGTCACAAGTCAAGGAGAGGCCCTGGTTCTTCTTGAAGGTAAGTGGGCATTTGGACGACCTTCATGGGCTGCTCATATTTTTGTTAAATCAGATTGGCAAGGGCGATTAATTAGGTCCAGAATTGCGAATTGCAAGATTGTAAAAAAAAAAAAAACTATTTTCTGCATTCCTCACACACAAACCAACCTTGAACACGTTCAAATTCAAATAATCAAAATGGCAGAAACTGCTCGTTAGTACAAAAAGCTTGCATCACCCGGAAACTCTGATATGGAATACATTGACATAGTCTGGCTTTGTGACTCGCCATAGGTTTAATTTCCGAATTTATTGAAATCTGACTTTCAATCATGCGGAATCGCTTAGGTAACTTGGTGCGAATAGGGCTATACACTTTTTAAAGTAACTATGATTTAACTTCTTAAATTTTTACGTTGAATTATAGTCTCTTAACTTTCCTATAATATTTTGTTCAAATTGATTAAAAAAAAAAGAACCCAGAAATTGTTCATGTTTATGATCTCAAAAAGAATCCATATATCTTAACAGTAATGGCATCATTTATATATATATATATATATATATATATTTTGGTAAAGGCATCATTTATGATTTGGGAATGATGATTGACGAGCAAGAGGTTGGCCCAAGCAGATTGATTAAGGGTGTGTTTGGATTTCACTGGAGTAAAATTGATTATCATATGAAGTTTCAAAATAATTGATTATTATGTAGAGCTTCAAATAACTTCTCTTGTATAGGCCTATAATAGAATTTTAAAACCTAAACGAAGTTTAAAAAAAAAATAGAGTGTTTTGATAGTTTTTTTTTTTCAAAGGAATTTTAGAAACCATAATCAATTATGAAGAGTTATCCAAACACACTCTAAATTTGCATTCAGAGATAGACACGGCGGTATGGCGTGGGATTATGGGTTCTATTACTTGTTAATAAATGGGTTGTCATGCTTTGACAAAAGGAGACACACAAGCGGATCCAAGTGAATGATAGATTTGTTGTCCATGGAGATATTGAGCGATCATCTACAAATATTAAAAAAAAAAAAAAAAATCTTTTAGCCTCAGTTTAAAACTCAATCCTTTATGTATAATTTAATATAATTCAATCTCTGAATTTTTAACTAGCTCACAAATTAATTTATAATATTTGCACAGTTAGTATTTTTGTCCTTGTCATTCATAATTTAGGTCTAAGTCATCATTGAGTCATCTAACATGGCAAAAAATAATGAAGCATCAATCCACTTCATATCATGAATCAGCAGGAGAAAAAAAAAATAGCTAGAAAAATAGCAGAAGGAAATGAGAGATTTTGAGGTGACAAATGCAAAAAGCACATGAATATACCAAACAAGTAAATCGAGATCCTTCAAGGTTTTCAATTGACAAAGAAAATCAACATTGTTAAAATTGCTTCTTTGAATTGCCGTCCTCTTCAAAATTTGTTCCTCGCGTTTTCTCCAACTCACGTATTTGAAGTCACTCAGTTCTTCTGCATTATTGACAATTGTTTCTCCATCGCTGTACACTTCTTCATCGTCGATCGTTATCTGAGCCATGGAGGTACGAGTTTAAAATTGCTTCTCGTCTTCTCCTTGAGTTGTGCATATATGGGTGTTTAAAATCATTTAAGGGACCGAGTTTTAAACAAATTAAAATCATAAGGATTAAAAGATTAATTTTTTTAAAATAAAAAAGACTTAATACTTAATGTTTTAAATTTTTTAACAAGTTGATGTCGTATGTAATAATATACATTTTTTTAGCTGCGATAAAGGGTGCCTGATGAATCACAAATATGAGGTTCCTTTAAGTCCCAACAATAAGATCCCATTGCCATTTGAAGAGCTTTACATGGATGTGGTCCAGTTTGGCTCAACGATTAGAATAATCAAAGCTGCGTGGAACTCTTTTGAGAAACATGATAAATTATAAGGTCACGATTCTCTTGCAGTCTATCCATCCAGGAGAGGGTCAGGGAAGAACGTGAGATTCAGAATGCTTCAGAATTCAGATCTTTATTCCCAAAAGATAAAAAGAAAAAGAAAACGCACCGGATCACGCGGAAGATTGGGTGAATGATGGAGTGTGTCCCCCAAGTCATGATGATGACACTGTGCATGACTGCACGACACTGGTCTTCACAGTGTTAATTAATAATCCTCCTTGTGACAAAAATACAACAGCACTGGACGATTTTCCTGGGGCATTCTCCAATGTCTGACGTAAAATTTAAAAATATGATATACCAAAACATTTTTTTCCATCGTCCGATTATGAACTGCAAAAGTTGATCGTTTTCATCTCGGAAACATTTCCGTCCACATGAATCCAAGGCGCCAAAGTTGAGAACATGACGGGTAATAAAGTTGTACAATTCCAAGTTAGCCAAATTATAATAGTATTATCTATATTTGTATATGTATAATATATTTGTATTATATATATTTACCATTATATATAATATTTTATTTATATACTAAATACATGAGGAAATTAAAACACAATCAAACTTTTAATATATATTTATTTTTATTTTAATTTTTAGGAATATTTTTGTCTTTTATGTATAATTCTATTTTCATGTCTTACATGCCAAATAAAAATAGTGTACGGATTTCATCTACTTTTAACACTTTTAAAACTTAATTCTATTTTAATTTTAATTCTGATTTTAATTTTAATTTCAATTCTGATTTTATCAAAAACTTTTTTATCATACCAAATAAGGCTTAAAAAAAATTCAAGTTGGCCAAGGCACGATGAAAATTGAGAAGGATCCTAATTAGCAGATGCCCTTTGTTGAAGGGAATAAACCAGTGAAATAGAAAAAGAATCATTTCCAACTCGCAAATTAAACACGCAATTGCTTCTTTTTGGAATATAGGCGCATGTGCCTCAGACCTCGGCCATAGCATATCTATCACTTTAGAAATCATAGGTGTCAAAATGATTTACACGAATGGCATAAGCGTTACGTTATCGGACCTCAGTCCATAGTGGCTGGCTTGATTTTCTAATGGCAGAATATCATTCACCCGAACCTCAGCTGATAATGTCTTGTCAAGAAATGATGAGCGTCGCAATTATTCAGATTTTGTAAAATAAAATCACGAAGGAAGGAGATGCGCTGGTTAAAAAAACTAAAAATGAAGGGGCGTGTATTGGTAAAATTAATATAAAATGAAGTGTTTTATAAAAAAAAAATCAAATTTTTATTTTTATTTTATTGTGGTTGCCATGCAATATCACGTGATGCCCAATGGCCCAGGGCCACGGTCCTGCCACCAATCCTTGCAATGACTCGTACATGGTACGCTTCCTGCAAACCATCTATTTTTAATGGATGATAATGAGGTATCCAACGATTGAACCAGTGATCGTGAGATTTCAAACAAAGTTTATAAAAAAAAAAAACAAATTATAAATCTTAATCTAGACAATTACAAACAGAACTACTAGTACAGTTATAATATAAAAATTATATTTAAAAATTAAATATTTTATATTCTCTCTATTAAAAAATGCAAGTTATTTTAAATCGAATCTTACTTTCTAACAAAGTAGTTGCTCGTTTTTAAACTAACACTATTTTTTATATTTATTTTTATTTAATAAAGTATTTTACTCTAAAATAAATATAGTGATTTGTTCATTAAGACACTTTTGAGAAAAAAAAAACATAATGATTACATTTTTAAAAATAAAAAAGGTTTTATATGTTTGAACATCAAATCCCTTAAAAATATTTTATATTTTCTAACAGAGGTAGTATATAATTAAAAATCTTAAATTTATAATTATCTAAATTCATATCGAGTAATTATTGCATAAACCCGATGTGCCACATAATCCATGCTTTATTTAATAAAATTATGACATGTCAAGTGATTGTAAATATAAATGCATTCTATTATTGATGATGATGAGAAAAAAAGATAAAAAAATTAAAGAGACATGCTATTTCAAAAATAAAATTATTAAACAATGATACATAAAATTTTATATCATTGAATCGGATAACAAGTCATTTTTATTGAATAAAACTTTTATGTTAATGATATATTAAATCCTTGCAAGAATTTCTTAATCATATCTTCAACTTGCTTTTTTGAAAGATTTTATCGAAATACCTGGGTATTATTGATATAAATTTTTTTAAGACCCAACTGTTGTACTTTTCATTTTATTCATCTTTAATGATGCCAGGTACTGAGGCAGACCGCAATGGAGTGTCAGGCTCATTTTTCGTTATAAAACATGTGAAAAAGTTAGACAGGAATCAGGATATTTCTTTGCAACTGTGTCTCGTAGATGAGGCAAACTAAAGTCGTGAATGTGGAGTGCACTCGTGAAGCCAGCACAATTAACTCCAACAATCTTGGGTTGAACGTGCACTGTGACACGCTTGTTTTGATTGTTAAAGTTCTCTCCTCCCGGCTACCACACTATTTGGGAAATACGATGCCTTGGAATTTACTAAAATGTTTTTATGTTGAATATGGTTGGTACTATTTTATTTTCAACGTGGCTCAACCGTTACCTTGCATTGGGCGCAATCAAACACGTTAGATGTTAGGCATACGAGTGTATCAAACTGTAAGTATAAATCACATGGGATCCATCTGCCACTACTAAAAAAGAGTGTTATATAGTGTATTATATGTAGCAGTTATTTCAATAATTATATATAGTGAATTATCTAACAGTTATATACAACAATTGCTATGTAGTTTATGAGTCTATATAGTAGTTAAAATGGAAACCTTTTATATAATCTCTAATCGCTGAATAGTTATTGAACGACATAGCGCTAATCTTTTTTTATTTAGGAACTATTTAGCGGCTTCTCATTTAAAATCTTTTAGCTTCCAAAATTTTTGTAGCCATTATGTTTCAAAAAACATCAAGCTTTCTCTTCCTCCCACGAACCTCTCCCATTCTTCACGAAACCACTTTCATTGCTCTTGAAAAGTGATATTGGCCAAGTCCAGTGTTTCTCCGCTATCAAAGAGCCTTTTTCCTCCACTGTGGGTTTTCTTGTGTTTTTGCCATTGGTGGCTTTTAGCTGTGCGTCTTCTCTTCTTCTTCTTCAAAGTCTGAGATTGATGGTTTTTATCCCTAATCTCCTTTGATTATCATTTTTACTCTGTTTTGTTTTGTTCCTTGAATATATATGTTGTATATGTGTTATCTTGCTCTGTTGTGATGCTCCTCTGTT
The DNA here is from genome assembly GCF_029017545.1 of Prosopis cineraria. NCBI lineage: Eukaryota > Viridiplantae > Streptophyta > Magnoliopsida > Fabales > Fabaceae > Prosopis > Prosopis cineraria. The sequence goes on along the minus strand of NW_026555830.1, from coordinate 38,642 downwards.
TCTCAATTTTTTTAAATAAAAATGATATATTTATTAAGTTGAACCCTTATTTTGTTAAATTTTGTTTATCTACATGTTGAATTTATTGATAGAAGGAACTGATATAGCCTAACCTCCTAATATCAAAATGTATGTGTGACAGTGTTAGTATACTTGATAGAATGAACTGCTATGCATTATGAAGTATTTTAATTGTTTTTTTTTTACATTGGGTTGTTATCTGAGTTATTAATTATTGGTTTTTGAATTTCATGATGTTTTTTTCTCTCAAATTATGATGATATTGGGTTGCTATCTTTGATTTTACTATCCAAAAATAGTGCTGTGTTATTGTTTTGTTTTGTTGTGGAAAATAGTACACTATTATGCCTAAGAAAATTCATTTTTATATTGTTATATTACTGTTTTTTTTTTTAAATTATTGATTCTACATGGCTTGAAGTATTTTTTTTTTTATAGTATAAAGAAAGGGCATAATGACTGGGGTATGACAATTTTGAATCCTTATGCTGTCAAAAATTTTTCATGTGTAACGAGACATGATTAAAATCATGTCTAATGTATCAGTACTAATCCAACAATTAAACAGGGATAATATGTGACTAGCTCAAATATTGATTCTTTCTTGCTTTAACTGTCTTAATTAGCATTAAGTCATTTATCACATTTTTTTTCTAAATGATTGATACTATATTGACATTATGGATAAGAGATGAATGTTTGCTAGATATACATATTAAGAATGCTGGGATGGGTTTCAATAATTCATTAAGCTTGTGCAAGAGCATTTCAAATATATATTGTGGTATATTTGGAATTATTGTGTTTGGATTTGGATGTGACTTACAAATTGTCGGATATTTATTTTGTCCAAGCATCCAAATATAAATTAAAAATAAATAAATAAATCATAGTAAACTGAATAAATAAAATAAATAAGAAAAAATAGAGTTTTATGAAAAAAATTAAAATGATAAAATAATATCTTCATGACTTTAAAAGAATTTTTTTTCCTCTTTCATGGCCTCCACATCCCCACAATTATGATCATATCAGATTAAATGCTATAATTTGAATATGAAATGATTAAGACAAAAGTCAAATAAAAATTATTAATGATTTGATATAATTAAAATTTATTATGTTATTAATGTGAGAAAACCCTAGTTGAGTCTCTATAAAAGAGATTTTTGGGAGAGGATGGATAGGGAGGAAAATTTGGAGGAGGCAAAATATATATGGTGAAGTTTTGAAAGGTAATTGATCCCATTTCACTTCCATGTTTCTTTAACTTTATGTGCTTAATTGGCAAAATTACTTTGAAATAAAAAGCTTCTTGGGTTTCAATTATACACTCTTGTTAATAATAATAATAATAATAATAATAATAATAATAATATGGAGCTTTGTATTTTGAGTTTCAAAGTCACCCTTACAGTTTTGTTACGTAGTGGGATGAGTTTTTTGGTTTTGACTAATGAATCATTGCTTTTCTTTTCTTAAAAAGAGGAAGAGGCTTCGATAATAAAACACTCTTTAGGGTTGGCTATGAATAATATTAAATCATCATGTATGCTTAAAATATCAATCAGTGGACTATGAGTGATACTAAATCATTATAGGTTTTAATACTGGTTAATTTTCCCTTCTTGTGCATGATTAAAAAACACTAAAACTTTTAACATATTTTAGGTTACACCATAAATGATACTAAATTATCATGAATCCTTAAAAATATCAAATAAAATATCATAAATGACACTAAATCATTGCAGTTATCAAATTTTACATTAAAATTTCATAGTTAAATTATTTGCTTTGAAGATACCTTTAGGATTTGTCATAAGTGATACTAAATTATTTTGTACACTTAAAGTGTCAACTAATGAATTGTGAATGATATTAAATCTGCAAGTTCTAACACTAGTTATTTTCCTCCTACTTAAAGGTATTTCCGTGGAACAAATTTTTTATAAAAAAATGCAACCCAAAATGACATTCTCTTCATAAAATAAATTAATCAAGAAAATTAAAGATTTAAAAAATCAATTAATATTACTTTTGAATTATGTAGACTTTGATCTCCATCACAAGGCATATAAGCCTTAGGTTTTACTCCTAGGTCAAGTCCTCCTATATAAATAAATAATTTTTTCATTTTTTAATCTTTATTTTTGCATGTGATTAAGGGTAATTAAGATATTATTAAAAGATCAATTAATTCTACACAATCAACTCAGGCTAATCATTCTTATGAACAGGTATTATGCAGTACCTAACACTTTTTTCATACATAATCAACTCTCGAACCCTTTTTGCAAACCATCATCTTCCATTATATAGTTTTTTAAGATTTCTTAAAAGCTTTAGTGGTGACTTCCATTTTTTCTATGTTTATCGACCATTCTCTCATCAGGGAAAGGCATGATCCGAGCATGACAATTTGGTAATTGACAATCTCTAAGATACCAATTCTTATTGTCGAGAAGGGAAAAAAGGCGACATAAAAAAACCTATTAATGATCATCTACTATTCATGGGCTCGAAAGTGAAAAGACAATAGGTAAATATATTTACCAAATTATGATGGCTAGATTGTGGAATGTGGTTACAAACATGTCATGTATCATGTTTTTATGACGGATTTCCTCTTCTTATCTTTCCAATCCAAACTTCAAATCAAGCAAATTAATGATTTTAACAAATCACTTGTCATGTTAAAAGTTGGAGGTTAGCGGCAGAGCTATATTTATGTGAGGGGGGCAAATGCCCCTCATCACATGAGAAAAATTACATATATAATATGAAAAATTTATAACCTTACACCTCATAATTTTTAGTATTTCAAATTCTCTAAGCTCAATAAAAAAAATATTTGGAGGTTCAAATTTAAATTATATATCAACCCTTTTAACATATTTTTTGTAAAAAAATCTCAAAATATTTTGCTCAAACAAAAATATATATATAATTTTACTTATGTTATTTTATTTTTTTTCTAATGCAATGAACTTTAAAAAAAAAATTAGAATATTAATTTTAATATTACATCATCCTGCACCCGGGACTCAGGTCTCGATTATTTCACTGTTGGGGGTTGTTTGGCTTTATCTACTAAATTTTACGAGGAGTCAACCTCTTGTATACTAAGAGGGAATTTTGCTGAAGGCTGAACGGCCGGTGATTAATTGTTCGTTTTCTTTTTCCTCTTTCAGTTTTTATAATATATAAACAATTAGTTGCTTCCCTAGTCACGAGTGTAATTAGAAAGGCTGAGCTTTTTTTATAAATCAAGATTATACTTTCACATAGATGTATATTGAGTAAAATAAATTTCACTACTTATTAGAAAGTCCAATTTCTCATTTTTACTTTCCCCAACAATGGGATCCTTTTTTTTTTTAGGCCAAAAATGGGATCCTTTACTTGAAAAATCTAGTCTCAAATATTTAAACATGTGGATTCAGGTATTATTAAATAAAGTCATAATATAATCCATTAAAATATATAGTTAAAGACTTGAAGTTTCAATTTGTGCCGTTTTCTCAATCTTTACAAAGAAATTAATATAATTGTCACGTGTTTTTCTTTAATCAATTTATTTTCTAGGATAGTGAAATATCCATTTCAAGGTTGATTTTAAAAAAGTAAATACATTGTGTCTAGCAGGGCTTTTATTTTTTTTCTAAATAAAGGCAAAATATGAAAAATGTAATTACTACAATAATTTCATTAAAAAATTTATTATTCATTCAATGATAACTAAATACTGGAACATGATCTCATTTTACATAGGTTTTAAAATTTTATTACTCTCTCAATTTAATTGAACCTCACCTTCAATAAAGTAATTATTTATTTTTAAATTAATCCTATCTTTTTATATTTATTCTTATTAAATATTTTACAATAAATATAAAGTTATTCATTGATAGAGATACTTTTTTAAAAAATAATGATTATACCTCAAAAGACTAAAAATATTTTATATTTTTAAATATCAAACTTTTTAAAAAATAATTTACATTTTTTAACGAATGAAGTATAAAATTACTTTAAAATATTTAAAATTAAGCACATTTAAAGATACTGTAAAAAGAATTATATATATATATATATTAATTGGAACAAAGCAGGTTAAAAAACCGTGGGGAATATTATCTCAGCAGAGCAAAATGAGAGCCATAATATTTTATTTTTCTTGGGTAGAATATAATATTTGGAATTTGGTTGAAAATTTATAAATAATAAATAAAAATAACGGAACTTTAAATCTTTTAAGTTTACCTTAATTATTAATTTAATTTTTTTAATTTAATTTTTATCAATTTCATCCTTCATGTTTTTAAAAATTATTTTGTGAATCTCTTAAATTTTAAAATATAAATTAACTCTTAAAATAATCTAGTGTAAAAAATATACTGACAACATGTATATGCAGTTAAATTAGAACAAATTATCCTTCAAATTAATTTAATTTTTAATAATATAATCTTTTAAATTGTATTTTATTCTCTTGTTTTTAAAAACTTCTAAGTTTATTTTTTTATATAAATAATTTTATTTCTTTTTTATTAATGTATATGCTTGACATTGGCATTTGGTTACGTGATAAAGAATTAAATTAATAGTTAAAGTAAACTTTAAAGATTAAATCTATAAAAATTTTTTGAGATTAAATTATATGTGTAGTGGATTTGAAGGATTAAAAATTATATTATTTTTAATAAATAAAAGTGAAAAATTTCCGGAAGCCCACGTGGAGGCAGGAAATGCACTGGGGTCAGCACTATAGGACGGAAGAGCAAGTTGGGGAGGGAAACAAAAGCTTAAATAGAGGTCGCCTTGTTTATTCTCTTCATCACCACACACCCGGGACGGCTGCTCATTCCCCAACTCACTCTGTTCAGGTGCTAGGAGGAGACGCCTGTTGCAGAGCTCTCAGCTTCCTCTTCGGCGGCTTCAGGTCATTTTCTCTCATCTCTATTCTCTGCTCTTCACTGCTCTCATCTCACATTTTTGCTTTCACTTTCCTGCTTCAATGTTCTCGAATCCGGCCTCCCACCCTCATTTTCGCTATATGATCTATGCTAGATCTAGTTTTATTTTCATCTTGTGCTTCTGAGTTTTCTTGGAGATTTTAGATCTCTTCTGCGTTCGTTTCCCTTTTATCAGGAGTTACGATTTATGAATTTTATCCTACAGTTAAGGCGTTCAAGATTCCCTGGTGGTTTTCGTCAATATCTGATCAAAATGTTTTCCCTATTTGATTCGTTCTTGGCTAATGCGGATGGTGGGTCTCTTTCTGCTTTAGCCCTCACCGGAACCACCGTTTGAAAATACTAAGCCCAATCATATTCCCTAGCCGTTTAGGGTTCGGATCTAGCGAGAGAGAAGCCCCCCTGGCTCCATCGCTGGGTTATTTGTCGCTTACCTGGGATTGGAAAGCTGGTCGGATGACCCTTGTGTTCGTTTTCAATTTTCATTTGAGAAAATTGACAAAAGTGCATTTGAGGGTTCAATTATTTGTTGAATTTGATAAAAATATATTTTAAATATATTTTTTAGGGTTATTTAAACATGCCCTAATATCTATAGTTCCACCCCACGGCTTTCGTGGAATATTCCGTACCAGGGCTCCTTCCCCCGATTAACTGAAACGCAATCCCACTGGTGTTGTGGCTGTTTTGTTTGCTGGATTTCAGTCACTAATGCGACGGCGCCTCGATCTGGGTTTGTTTTCCGGCCACACTGGCTACTATATTATCTAGCTTCTTCGGAAGTCCTGATTTTCTAAACTGCGAGAAAAGTTTGCCATAAGAAATTTGCTGGATATATGAAACGTATTAGTATTAATGTGTTCTTAAATTTTTCTTTTCGTTATACTAGTTAATTTTTTTTATTTCATTAACTTAAACATGCTACTACATATTTGTATTTAACTTTAAGATATTATTTAAAAAAAATTAAAAGAACTTATTGTTGTTGATTTATTACTCTTTAAATGAGTTGATTAATAATACAATTATGTATATAAATTAAAAATTTTGGAATTTATTATTAAATTTTAAAAATATGATTAAAAGTTTAGTTCCAAGCTTCTCATTAATATATATTCCCAATATTTATTTCCTAGGATAACTAATTTTTGGATTTATTAACTATGCGAAATTTATTTCATTCAATTATTTAGGAAATATTCAGGCCAAAAGAAATTATTTAGGAAATATATTACTGCTGACAAATGTACGCATAACACTGGTCGCTCTCGTTTTATAGTTGGTATTAGATTAGATTTTGTAAATTGCTATTTGGCCAGTAGGTCACTTTCTTAATTAATGCGGCCAGTTCAAGTTGCGATGGGCAGAAAGATGTTCCATCATTGGGGGTAGTGTTTACACTTCATAACCTACAAGTACTTAAAATATTCGACCTGTGTAATTAATAAGGTTGGTAGTTTACCCCAAAAAAAAAAACCAAGTTGGGTAAGAATGCACGTGCCCAAAAAGAGAAGTTTGCGAGGAAATGTGGCATGAAGAGACCCAAACCATTGCATCTCGTGGTCCGTCAGGCGATTACAAATTAGTGCCGGTTCTCGGTAACTGATGGGCTGTCATTCGCCTGACCAGATCAAAGTTCTCTGCGAATTTTTTGATAAATTCTCAGCCACTTGCTGATTGACGGACAGAAGTAAATGTATTTATAAGATAAATAGCCCTTTGATTCGATCTCCCGGCAGTAATTTTGGCATCAGAGCTGCTTTGTTTAGGTTTGTACTTCAACATGGATTTAATTCGGCAGGATGATAGGTGGTTTAAGCCCGCTTCTAACGATCGAGCTCTCTATTCTTCGTCGTAAGATGAAAAGTTGCGTTCTCTGCCTGCTATTTGTTTTCACTTGGTAAAAAGAAAGACGACCTGTTTTTGGAGATCAAGCGTTCAAGACTGAATGTTTAACAAATATGGTTCAAATGGGATAAGCTAATGTGCGTGTGCTATTTTCTTTCCTTCCAAACCACATGGGTGTATTAACATGTAAAGATAGTAGGGAAAAGAATTTGTTTATCGCACGTCAAAATGATAGGGTGTTAGGCACAGTCAGGCATTGGCGTTAAATTGACCCATTTTTATTTCCAAATTGCTAGGCGTTAGACTGATGAATAGGAGGATTATGCTGACGAATTCAATTTTTGCAGACAGATTGGGTGAAAATGGGAGCAGGTGGCCGATCCTCCGTTCCTCCTGCCCTGAGGAAGTCAAAGACTGAGACGGTGAAGAGAAGCCCAGTGGAGCAGCCGCCGTTCACGCTGGGCCAGGTCAAGAAAGCTGTGCCGCCTCACTGTTTCAACCGTTCTGTGGTGCGCTCTTTCTCCTACGTCCTTTACGACCTCACCATAGCCTTCGGCCTCTATTATTTGGCTACACATTACTTCCATCACCTCCCGCGGCCTCTCTCTTTCTTGGCCTGGCCAATTTACTGGGCTATTCAAGGCTGCGTCCTCACCGGCGTCTGGGTGATCGCTCACGAGTGTGGCCACCACGCGTTCAGCGATTACCAATGGCTGGATGACACCGTTGGCTTCGTTCTCCACTCCTCCCTCCTGGTGCCTTACTTCTCATGGAAATACAGCCATCGCCGTCATCACTCTAACACCGGATCTCTTGAGCGCGATGAAGTCTTCGTGCCAAAGAAAAAGTCCGGTGTTAGTTGGTACACTCCATACCTTAACAATCCACCAGGCCGAGTCGTAACCCTTGCGTTTACTCTCACTCTTGGCTGGCCTCTCTACCTTGCTTTTAACGTTTCAGGAAGGCATTATGATCGTTTTGCCTGCCACTATGACCCATACGGTCCCATCTACTCAGATCGTGAACGGCTCCAAATTATCAGATGCAGGGGTGCTCGCTGTGTTCTATGGGCTTTACCGCCTTGCCGTGGCGAATGGACTTGCCTGGCTCGTTTGTGTTTATGGAGCGCCATTGTTGGTGGTCAATGGATTTTTGGTGTTGATCACTTTTTTGCAGCATACTCACCCAGCATTGCCACACTATGATTCCTCCGAGTGGGACTGGTTGAGGGGGGCTTTAGCCACGGTGGACAGAGATTATGGTATTTTGAACAAGGTTTTCCACAATATTACAGACACTCATGTAGCGCATCATCTGTTCTCCACGATGCCTCATTATCACGCAATGGAGGCTACAAAAGCAATCAAGCCTGTTTTGGGAGAATACTATCAGTTTGATGGGACCCCAGTTTACAGGGCAATGTGGAGGGAGGCAAAGGAATGTATTTACGTCGACTCTGATGAAGGCGCTGGGACCAAAGGTGTATTCTGGTACAAGAACAAGCTCTGATTTGATTAGGATCGTTGCACATTATCAGGTGGGGAAGAAGCTTCCCTTTGTCGAAGATTTAGGCTATGTTTCGTCTCCATTTGAACTCTGTAACTTAGATTTCCTTGGAATAATTTTCTGGCTTCATAGATGTAGAATGTAGACATAGCTCAGGAGTCAGTCGTCTTGGCCCGTGTTGTTTCATGTGCCATTTTGCCTGATCCTGCAAGCTTGTGCCAATTGGTCGATCTGGTGAACCTGAGTCCAATGCTTGATTCAAGACATTTGTTTGTGATGTTATTTTATTCTTAACCACTCGAACTTGAATCTTTCAAATTTTTTTGGCTTTTTTTTTTTTTTGGGGCGGAGGGTCGACGTGAGAGTTTGGATGATTCAGGTGTGAGATTATTGCTGTTGAATCTTTCTTTCTGCCAGCTGAGAGGCATGAGGTGCGAGATGAACTAATGATGGGTCTTTCATCCTTTCCCTGATGGCAGTCCTTCTGTTTGGATCTGCTCGAAACAGAAATTTAAGTTGTGCTTCGAGTTGTCTGCTGACAACCAGGGCTTTGGTCCGACAACTAAATTTTGAACCAATATTTCAATCGGTTTACTGATCCAGTTGAGACAGTCGGTGTGGTGAGTGAGGCGCTGGTCTAATTTTTCAAGCCAACTCAGAGGTGGCTTGGTCTAATTTTTCAATTTTTTATAGAGCTGACCTTTTTCAAGAAGTTAGTCCACCCCCCCCCCCCGGCTGGAAATTCACGATTATTGTTTGCTCCTTTTTTTAAATTATTATTCTCAGGAAGTCTAACACATTTTTAACTAAATATAAAGAACAAAAAAATATTATTTCAGTTAAATTTTATTTTATAATTTTTGAGAGTAAATTTGGAACTATATACACCAAGAAAGTATAGCTTACATGTGTTTTACTTGGGTTACTTTCAAGTGGTCCCTTGTTAATCTTTCCAAATTTCTGGTTTGATTAAATTTACATGAGAATTTTAGTAAATTCTCTGTTTTTAAGTATCACCGTTAGCTTCACTTAATTTGCACGCTTGCTTTGTTCTCCCGCAACAAGCGTTGCGCTGATCCGTTCTTGGGCCGATGTAGGGTTGAAACTATCCCAAAATGATTGATTCATATTGGGCCTTTTCTTTTTTGGGTCAAGCATATGGGGTCTCCTTGATCTCTTATGACAAGAAGAATTGAAAAACGTTAATTTTTCTCACAAAAAATGGATAATTTACGATCAATTGCACATGAATGAAAAAACTACTGAGAAGTGAATGCATAATATTATATTAAACATATTTTGAAAATATTATTATATTTTTTCTTTTAATTATCAAGTTTTCGTATTCAATTAGTCATAAGGTAAAAAAGAGACAATGCATGCTAAACAATGAGATAAAATTTTGAGGCGATACTTATTGTAACTGTTATTTTATGTTAAAAATTCCAGTGAGTTGTTAGCTGATGGGAAAATTAATTATTTTGTCAACATAATTTACATCAGTCGTCAATTTGATCCTGATAATTTCAAGAACTTAGAATTTTCTCCCCATGGATTTCAGCCATTTCGAGGTTTTCCGTGAGAATCCCTGTGTGCCCAACCGGCTGGGACGGTGCTGCGTGATAGCTAACGTGGCAGAGGAAATAGTAAGAGATGGATGCCAGGTCGTCAAAGAATTTGCTGAGGCAGTCCTCGAGACTTGAAGCACCGGTCAGTTTTCTCAAGCTTCACGAAATAGCCACGTGCATGAATGAGGCATAGTGGGTCCTGGGGATGGCGGCGTTGTATGGGTTAAGGACTTGATTTGCTGTCGTCAAAATTGAACCTCAGAGTACTGCGTCCTGTATTCAGTATTCACTGTCTGTCCACAGCATACCTCAAACAGACTATGGTCCTGATTTAAGGGAAAATTGAAGATCCGAAGCAGGCCCACTTGGTTCACTCCTCTACAATAATTAATGCCCGTCCGCTATAGCACCCCTCTAAGTCTCTAAAATGTGAATGTCTCTATCACTCTGTATACTATTAAGTCTTGTAAAGGGTAGCCGGGTTGGGAGCTTTGATAGCTTTTGGCGGGAAACCAGGCGGCAATGCCATTGTAAATCCAGCTGTCCAAATCAATTCAAATGAAACCCAAATGTCAATCGTATGAAAGCCGGAAACAATTTTGAATAGACTCAATCATTAGATTTTTATATGAATGTTCCTTACAATAGTTCCCCAGAAACGTAGCCTACAGAGAGATATATGATTAGTTACACGCCAATTCTGAATTATAGAAAGCCTTTTAAGTCTTCAAATATCAATTGCAAAAATAGAAAGACTTTGTTGTAAGGATGTAAAAAAAAAAAAAAATCAACTGCTTAACATTAGTACATTACTATATGGCTGTCTTTGTTGAGCCTGACATATTTCTTTCAATTTTTATATTGATAACTTTTAATTATTTTATTGGAATTAAAGAACTGTAATTAAATCATCATACATATTGTTTTAAAAAAATCTCAATTTATCTCTATTAAATACATCATTATTTTAAAACGTATTCTTTCTTTTATATAAAGGTCCAAGAGTATTTGAGATCTCCTAAACTCATTCTTGATGCAACCTTTTTTTTTAACTTTTAAAAATTATGTAATGTTGCTCTTATTGTTAATAAAAATTAACATTAACAGCTAATTGATTAGGAAATGAGCTCAAAAATTGCATAAAAATGAACAAGAAAATTACAGTTAATGACTTGGAAATCAGTCATTTTCTGTAATTTTTTTAATTAATTAATGATTAAAATTAATATTTGTTAACAGTATGAGTTATATTACACTGTTTCAAAATGTTAAAGGAACATTACAAAAAAAATGAATTTAAATTCTCAAACGTTTTGAACTTATAGTTTATTAGCAAATTTACTATTTAACTATTATGTAAATTAATTTATAAAAAATCATGAATTTCTTGTAAAGGATAATTCATAGACGGAACAGGGAAGTATATTACGTTTTTCTACGCGCGTGTTCCCCACTACGCTGTTTCCGTACAACTCCTACCAAACCCCGATCTCGTGCCACGTCAAATTCTACTTCTGCCCCTCGTTACATGTCGTCGATTCTCTCAGATTTCCCCCCAGCCATGGCTTAATTTGTGTTGATTATGAATCTTCCCCTCCAAGTTTTATTCCAACCAACAATAACTGCTACCGCAAGCGTGCCTTTCGCATTCTTTGTACTTTTTTATAGTTCTTCTTGTTGGCCCAAAAAAAAAAAAATTTAAAGGCTCTCTTATTAATAATATAATTTTTATATATTTAATATAATATACATAAAAAATATAAGGCATTTTAATTTTAATCAAATTATGTTACCTGATAAGTTTGTCAATTGTCTTTACAATAATACAATCTTTTTGTATCTATCCTTATTGTTTTACTTAAAGGTGAATTGTTAACTGGTTTATTTATTAAAAACTCATTAATTATACATTAAAAAATAAAAATATTTATATTTTTATCATTTAACATTAAAAAAAATATTTTATATTTTTTAATGAAGAGATTACCTCAAAAGTAATATGTTAGTGAACCTATAACTTGTGGGCAAAATTATCCTTTAGCCCGTATTTAATTATACTTCCAACAATCACGAAATCGCAAGGTCTACTTTGAAATCAATTAGTTATCAATCATGTTGATCAACTATTTTTTCAAAATTTCCTGGCATACAATAAAATAGGCATGTAGGAAGTTTATATTTAGCGGATGCATGTTATGTTAATAAATTAGCAATCCCATATCGTGTTGACAATCATCCAGAGTTGTTGATTTAGCTTAATAATTAAGAAATAATCATAAGACAAACTCATAAATGGGGCCTGCATTCCATCTGGTCATTTGAGGGCAGGTGCGTACGTCCCTCCTCCCAGCCTCCCGCTCGACGCATTTGATTTTCTCGATCTCTCCTATACTTTTTACAAGGAATTAAAAAGAGATTTAAAACTTATTAACTTTAATTATCTATAATTTATTGAGAAATTCTTAGATGGATCATGAGCGCACTACATCACTTATGAACTATCCCAATCTCCATAAATCTGGTGATGATGAGAGAGAGGAGGAGAAAAGAAAGGAGCAAGGAGAGAGAATGTCACAAAACAGTAAAGAAGAGTAGAGCGAAAAACTTGAGATTACGTTGATTTCTCTTTACTATTTTTTCCCTTCATTGTTTTTCCGTTGCAAATTTAAACCACATTTAAATTAAATCTGTACTTTTAAAAATTATTGAATTTAAATCATCAAACTCAATTTAATGATTCAAATCTGTAATAATCCCTCCTATACTTTCCCTTCCAGATGAGGAAAGCTAACTCCATATTCATACGGAAGAGAGAGTATCATGGAAGAATTAATTAAAAATAATACTAAAAATATTATTTATCAAAAAAGTGCCATGTACGTTGACATGTAGACTTACATTTGATGAGTTGGTGTGTTTTTATTGGAAGGTTCATCAGTGATTTAGATTTTCTTGTGCACCTAAGAATTTTTCATAATCTATAAACAACAAATTTCTCAATGCTGCCTTCATTGAAATTAAATCCATACAATAATTTTGAACTCTAGTATAAGAAAGATGTATTCTCTTGTCACTTTCTTAATATGAGACCTAGTTAACTATATCACTATATTGAAGAAATTAGTTAAGTTGGTTATTAGTCATTGAAATGTGCATACCACTGCTCCTAAAAAGAGAGAAAGTTTTGAAAAATGTTAAATTAATGCGGGTAATTTGAGAAAATAACATTATGTTGTGTTTGGATTCTCACAGATTTGGATTTGGATTTGGATTTGGGCCAAATTCCTTATTTGGGCATTTAAAAATATGTAGATTTGTCCCATCCTAATTCCTTCAAAATTTAAAATACTTTCTTACACCCTATTATTTCAAATCTCTCACCCCTCGTCTCATATCGCGATTGGTTTTCATTTGGATTATCTCACAGAGTCGTCCGATTTCTAAGCCAATCTCATCTCTCTCACTCAGTGCCATTCTCGTCTCTTTCACTCAGGTGACTCCCAATCTCTCACCCCTCATCTCACATCACAATTGGTTTTCATCTAGGTTATCTCATAGAGTCGTCCCATTTACTACACCAATCTCATTTCTCTTACTCAGGTGCCATTCTCGTCTCTTTCACTTAGGTGAGTCCCAATTGCTTTTCTAATCTCTTAAAGCTTCTTTGTGTTTCATCCACATGCATATCGTCACTGTCCTCTTTGGTCTCTTCTTCATTTCCTCTTCTCTTACCTTGTTTCTCTTAATTCCCCAAGTATGTTTTGGACTGAGCAAATCTATATATGCTGGGTGAATTGGATTAGAGATTTTACATTTTGTTTGAGATTTCCCTCTTTGTTGTTTTTGCTGTTTGATCTGGGATTAGATGAATTTATGTTTTCTACTCTAATATTCAACGAGCTTGCTCTTACTTTTGGATTAATCAAGACGAGTGCAGATTCTAAAATTTGGGTCATGAAAAATCTAAGATCTAGTGAGTACTGTCATGAATTTATGAAATCACTCTATAGGGTATACTAAAGAGACATCATAATAAGAGATGACAGTTCTTGCCAGAATTATCGGTAGCATGAAGATTGTTATTAGATATTGACAAGTAATTTGCTTTCAGATATTCAGAATCATACAGGACACAAGAACTGCTAGCTTTGAGCATACACTTCATCAAACTATATTTTATTATAGAATACTTGTCTAGACTAGAATTTTACTTCAACTATTGAGATATTCATATCTCACCCTCATTTTAACATTTTTCATGTGAGAGTTATATCTTGTTGTTTGCTCATGGAGACAAGACTGGCTTGACCTAAGTATTTGGGCATTTGTATGTACTATCATGCATGTGGTTCTCTGGCTAAGTGTCATATGTGAGTTTGTTGTAATTACTAGAGATTGTGATACCCCTCAGTTTTGAGTTTTTAATTTGTGGAGTTGCCTACCGAGTGTCTTTTTCATCTATAGCAAGTCTTCTCATTACAAAAGAAGCCCCCTCTTGTGTGATAGGCATCTTTGTTTGGTATCGTAAGTGAATTTTATCAAGGCAGGATCCTAATCTAGTATTAATTTCGTGTTTAGTTTTAGAGTTGTATAAATTTTGAGTTAATTTCAATTAATCATTGCCTTTATTTTAGGGTTGTTATGCATAAATAAGTATTCATCTGAATTTTGACAACAACCCAATTGTAATCAATAATAACATTCAAAAATGAATAAGTTAAAAAAATTGATAGGATTTGTCAAATTAAATAAGTGTTTGTCATGCATAAACAAGTATTCATTCAAATTTTGATAACGACCCATTTGTAATAACAAAAATTCATTTGGAAATAAATAAGTTAAAAAAAGGTAATATGGCATGTAGAATTGAACAAGTGCCTAACATGCATGAACAAGTATTGATTTGAATTTTGACAATGATTTATTTGTAATAACAACAGTTCATTCAAAAATGAATAAGTTATAAAAATTTAAGGGATAATAATTACTCCCTTTGTTAAAAAATATAAGATATTTTTAATTCAATTTTACCTTTTAATAAAAATAGTTATCGACTTTCAAACTAACTCTATCTTGTTATATTTACTCTTATTAAAGACTGTATAATAAATATAAAGTAATACATTTAATAGGGACGGTTTAAAAAAAAAGGTAATGATTATACTTTAAAAGATTAAAATTTTTTATATTTTTTAACATTTAATTTTTAAAAAATATTTTATATTTTTAAATGGAGGGACTAAGTCTTTTCTCATAAAAATTTATTTTCAGATAAGTATAATGAAATGCAATACAATGTTATAAAGTTAAAATTCCCCATTGATATACAATTTCTCGGGCGATCCAAGCTAATATTTTCCCCATGATATTTCAAGTTATCTCCTTTGTCCATTGTCTTTAGATCAACTAGGTTCTAACAAAATAAGTTAAACTACCTATCATTGGTTAACAATGTCAAATATGCAGTGGCCGTTTGAATTTTAATTAAGTATAATAAATTATAAAAATAATTAATTAAGTGATAAATTTTAATCATAATTGATTATGTTATAACGCAATTTATTTGAATACTATTTTTTTAAAATTAATTTTAATAAAATTAAAAATATTTAGATAATTTATTCAAAATCAATTTTAACTATATAGCTGTATAATTATCATAATTTTTAATTTTATTAAATTTTATGTTTTTTTATAATTTTTTATATTCATTAGATAATTTAAATGCAAAAATTGAGTCCAGGAGCTTTGAGAAAAAATTAATTTTTTTGGTAAAAGTCAATTTTCCCAACACATGAGTGTTTGAATAGTTTTGACAAAAATTAAGTTTTTGCCATTAAAACGCTATCCAAACAGGCTGGTAGGTGGCTCATGAGTAATTGTCACTAGTGTCCAAATGAAAAAGGATCTGTGACCCTTTCAATGAACGCGTTAGTAAGAAAAAGAGAAGTGACGTACTCCGGTTTCCGTGATTCAGACTGAAAGGAAATCGGAAAAGCAGAAAGGATTTGGAAAAGAATTTTTTTAAAATTAAAAGAACCAAATTAAAATATAAATAATGAAAGGTACCGACTTAAAATACAAGTTCTTTCATAAGCTTCATTATACGTAGGATGATGATTAATACTATCTAGGAAATCAAGTCATTAATTTATAAATACTGCCCATATTAACATCCAGGCGGTTTATCAAACGTGATTGATTATTAAATTGATTAAAAATGATTTATACATGGTTTTAAAAATCAAACTGGAGGATTGGCTCTTAATTCAGTTCAATCGACTCTTTTAAATCAATCATTAAAAAACCGGTCAACTATCCTAAATACTAAAAAATTTAAAAAAAAAAAAACTGACCAGAGTTTTAAAACCAAAATACTAAAAACTTTGGGCCTTGAGCTGTGATTTTGCAAAAAATGCAGCTCAGTCCCTGTATCTGTCAGTGTGCGGTCCGCCCTTTTTTGTAGTCATCCACGTCTCTTCACCCTTTTCATACAACGATGTGGGGCTCAAATAAATATTATGCACTTATGTCTTATGGTATGCAATTAAATGTGTTCTTTCGTCTTTGTTTTTCCTTCCCTTTTTTATTTTGATTTTTACTTATTTATTTGTCGAATATATGATATATCTTGATGTTTTTTAATATCAGCACATTTTTTTTAATTTTTACACTTTCTATTATTTATGTATATATTTTGTTTAAACTTAATCTTTTTAATTTAACTTAAACATGTCTTCAAAAAATATTTAATATTTATCATTCTATCAACATCTTTCCTGATTTTTAAGCAAAAAAATTTATTTATAATTAATATTAATCATATATTCATCAATAGTAAATTATATTATCAAACATTTATGATATATTTTTTTTAAAAAAGATATATTTAAATTTATTTTTATTTAATTATAATATATAAATTAAAAATATATATTAATTTAATATCAATCAATTCGATCATATTAAATTAATAAATCTTGAATCAGTATTTAATTCGATTTAACGATGGATTTAATTTTTAAAACTTTGAATTTATGGGAACATTTGTTGATTGATTGTTAACTTGCTTCAATAATATAAAATTTTCACGTGTTTGGCCCCATTAACTGTGCAACGCGCACCGTGTTCTCCGTATGACGTATCGGCAACAGTAAAAATAATAATACTTTTCACCAAAAAATAAAATAATAATAACAATACTCCAAAAGAGGACGGTGGGCCGGGGGGGTGTCGGTGTCGTTTCAAAACGCTCGTGTTGTGTCATTTTTTGATTAAGTTTGCTCATAAAAGAATGCATAAATTATATATTTTGAATCAACCACCATCTTCTGTAATGGTGATGGAAGATGAAAATAGATTATTTAATTAGAATAGTTCTTTTTTGCTGCTTTTAATTTGTGGCTCTGTTCCTCCTTGTAATTCCAAAAAAAAAAACGTTAATATTAAAGTCAAAACACAGACTGATTAGATTAAAGGCGTGGCTGTATAATGAATCAAGTTTTGTACGCAGGCGGGTGAGACTAGAAAAGTATAAACTCACGTAGTCAAATCCACGAATCACTAACTATATTTTGATTTTAATTATTAGCTATACATTAATTCAATTATACACGCCAATTAAGCTCGATTCTAGCAATTTAAATTCTCAACTATATTTTTCACGAAAAAAATACCAACTATACACCAAACTCGTCCGCACTAAAATTATTAACTATTATTTGGATTTGAATCGTGCCATATAACTCGTCTTTACTCTACCGTGCATATTAAAAAGTATAAGTGTTGCCTTTTTAAAGTGCTTCAATTAAATAAATTATTTTATATTTATTTTAAGGTGAAATATTCTATTAATTAAAAATAAATATGAAAAAATAGAACTAGTTTGAAAATAAAAAATTATTTTATTATGAGATAAGATTCGATTAAAAATACCTTACATTTTTTAACAGAGGAAATACAATCTCATAGTTCAAGTTTTAGAATTTTGAAACCTTTAGACTTGATAAAAAATTTTGGGTTCAAAAACTTCTTAAATAAATGATATTTTAACTCAATTTTATAAATTTAAATCAAAAAATTCAAAACTCATTAAACATATTATTAAAAAAAATGGATCTAGTGTAGCTTATTTTGTAATAAAATCCAAGTACAACAAATTAAAATTGCCCTTTTAGGTAATAGTATTTTCTTTTCAAATTAAACTCTATATCAACTCTATCCACACAATTTTTTTGCCCAAACAAATTCTCAATATATTTTTTTAAATAAAAATATGAATAGTTTTACTTATATTATTATATTTTTGTCTAATATAATTATTTTTTAAAATCATTATAATATATTTTTAAAAATTATTAATTTTTAAGTTGAGTTATCTCGACTCTCAATCATGGCTCCACCATTGCTCACTAGTGAAGTACGGGCTGGCATAGTGGCGCGCAGATTAATCGAGCACATGCCTTGGTTTTTTTTTTTTTCCCCCGGTGACAAATATTTGGTATTGCAGATGAGCTTAATCTCCAAAAGCACTGGAAAAACGTGCCATTCAACCAAACTAAACTATGATTACGGCAAGAAAGATCAAACAAGCTTTAAGTAGTGAAGTCGTGGGTTTGAAGTAGATGTGAAAGGACAAAAGATTCGTGGGATCTAATAAAAAAACAAAGTGTGCAAAATCGGATAAACGTTGTTTTAGTGCTTGAACTTGGAAGTTGGAGGTTGGTGCTAATTGATCCCGGAACACCCAGCTGACCTCGTGGTCACATGTGCGTTGTATAACCATTTTTAAAATTCCATTAAAATATTGAAACAATTTAATGCATTGTTTTTTTCTTAGCAATTGGCATTTTAATGGCTGTAAATGTAACTAATGTTTGCGAACACTGAATCTGTTGAAATTTTGTCTAACCTTTTTGCCTTTTCACCTTTCATCATCAGTCTATCTTCTAAATTATGCCACTTTTTTCAAATTTCTTTTAAACAATACAAATATTTTCCAAATTCTATCTTTAAAATTTATATTTTTTTTATTTTTCAATGAACTAATATAGTAAACAAAATCGGTGGCGTGGATTGACATGGTAAGATTGCGGTGGATATTCAAGGTGACTTGCATTATTTTTTATTTTTTGAGAATGATGATTGAGTTTGAAAATAGGTAATTACTAAAAGTTAAGTTCTTAATATATATTTTTTTTGAAAAATAAGTTGCACAAATTCATTTAAATAATTTTAAATTTATAAGTTTTAATTACAAATAAGATATCTAAATTATTAATGAAGCCATAAGTTTACAATTAAGATTGTTGCTTGCGGCCGGTATCTAAAGGCTTTTTTGTTTAATATTAAGAAATAAGTGATTTTTAAATTGTTCTGAGATTTTATGAAAATAAATTTACTTTATCAAGATTTTATGAAAAAAATATTTATGATGATTAAAATAAAAAATAATTATTATTTATTTATTTTTAAATTTTAAGGTATCTTCTTTAATTTTTATAAAAATTATTTTTAAAATATTTTTCTCACCTGCCCCGTCACATTATTTTCAGAATCTTAAAATAATTAAAACTTTGTTTTCTTAATTTTAATTATTTTTAAAAATTTAAACAATCACAAAAACTCATAATTAAAATATTTTTTTATGAAATGAGTAAAATCAATATTTAATATTTACAATTTATTTTTGAAGAAAAAATGTGTTAATGGTCCCCTTTTTCCCTTAGAAAATATAATATATTTTTTAAAGAGTTAAATTTTAAAAAAATATAAGATATGTTTAGTCTTTTAAAATGTAATTATTATATTTTTTTAAAAATATCTCTATTAAATAAATCACTTTATATTTATTTTAAAATTAAATATCTTATTAAATAAAAAAATAAAAAGATAAAGTTAATTAAAAATAATTAATTATTTTATTAAGTGATGAGATTTAATTTTAAATATTTCATATTTTTTAACTAAAAGAGTAGCCATTATTGGTTACCTCTTTTGTGATTTTAATGTGATTCTCCCGTTATTTTTTTTTAGTTAGTTGCAAATATCTTGCATTATAAAATTATAAAATATTATTTGAAGAGTTAAATTTTTAAAAATATAAAATATTTTTAAAATATAATTATTTTATTTTTTTAAACAAATAATTTTATTAATAAATTATTTTATATTTATTTTAAAATTAAATATTTTATTAAATAAAATAAATATAAAAAATTAAAATTAATTTAAAAATAAATAGTTACTTTATTAAGAGGAGAGAGACGGATGGAGCAGCCATAATTCGTTATCTCTTGCGTGATTTTAACGTCATTCTCCCGTTACTTTTCTTATAATTGGCTGCAAATATCTCGCATTATAAAAGATAGTAATAAATATTTAATCACTCGAAGAGCACAGTTCTTTTATGCGAACTTGAAAGAATATTCCCCTACTTATACGATTGCACTCAGGCCAAAAAGTGACTGCACGTTTGGGTGTAATTAAAAAAAAAAAAGCAATTTTAAAAATGAAAACCTTGCTTTCCTCAAAATATATACAAACACTTTGATTAAATCATTTATTTAGTTAGTAGATACACAACCAATGAACCAAACACTCATATTTTGATGAAAAAAGGATTGTGAAAGCTAAAACGGTATTTTTCTTAAAATATATTCAAACAACAACATTTTATTAATTCAATTACGTGGCTGCTTAATCAACCCAAACAATCAATTATGTGTGAGATTTCAAAATGTAATTTTTTTTGTCTTTCAAGCATTCCCCACATCTTTCAAGCGTGCTCGGACCAAATGCACCCTGAATTAAATTATAAGCCTGATTATAGAGTCTAAAAAATATAACCCAAACGCACCCTGCATCTTGACGGTGGGAAGGTCACGGCGTGTGTTTTGCTGAAAACGAGGGGTGCTTTCAACGTGAAATGGCGGGAATCCTCCCTCTAGCCTGACATGCGCTTTTCACCCCTCGTTAGTTGAGAAGAATTTCGAATTAAAAAAAGATCTACGCGTTGAATTCATTTCATATGGGGGAAATATTTTGGTCGGCCGAAAAAAAAATAAAGAAAAATTTAAAATAAAGGGCAAAAGACCAAAAGGATCCCACTTTGTGAAGGGGAAAACAGAGAGATGGATATTAAATTATGAGGAGGGGCTTTGCTAAAAATAGAGTGAAATAGTGAAATATATTATTAAAAAAAAAAGGAGGAGGCGCCAGTGTCCCGTGGTGGAGATATTTTGGGGGGTTACGTGCAATCGTGATGATGGTACATAACTTGTCGTGAGAGAAAGAGAGGGAGGATGAAGATCAAAGTACACGGGAACTGGATTCCTACTTATTTGGGGAATAAATAAATAAATAAATAAAGGTTTCCCCACCATTGCAAGGACATGAAATTTCTGCGTTAAAAAATGACAGATAAATTTTTTTAAATAAAAAGTCACAGCTTAATCTCATAAAATATGATAATGACAATGAAATTGTAAGAAACTTTTTTGAATTTAAATTTCTATATGAAATTTCTGCATTTTTTATTTTTATTGTCACTTATCTTTTTTGTTATAACCTTTAATATTACTGCATTAAGTGAATTTGTTTTGACAACAAATATGATAAATGATTATAAGTAGGCCAAAAAGAAAAGATGAATGATTATGAGCAAAGAAGGGAAAGGAAAATAACGATAAGAAAATGGAGAGATTCTTATTGTATCACCTCATATTATTAGCCAGTGACACCGCGCCATACTGAATTTCATTGGATGTGGATCACAGGGAAACATGAAAATATTCTTCGTTCTTTTGCTTGCATATATTCCAATTTTATCGGATGTCTTCAAAGGGACTTTGCTTGCATATATTGAAAATTAAATAACTTTTACTTTATTCTTCACGAACATAATATTTTTTCCTATTATAAGAAATTGAAATTTAATCCACGTAACTTAAATTCAAGGTTTTAAAAATTAAATTATTGAATTAGACTAGGCACTTGTTCATGATTGTCGAATCAATTGACATTAAATTAACATATTTTTATATGTATCATAATCAAACAAGAAAGGGATAATTTTAATAAAGACTCCTTGGCCACACTTATTTAAATTCAAAGCTCTTAAATTTTTAAAATTTCACTGCAGTCTAAAGATACTGATTTGATATTAAATTTTTAAGAAAAATGATAAAATTACCCTTCATTTAAATTAATATCAAAATTGTCCTCTTTTATTTGTTCGTTTATTTACGAAATATTGTTAATTGCCCTGCTTTATTTGTTTATTTTCCTATAATGAAATCAAATAAAAGTATGGCAATGAATAAGTAAAGTCAAGTAATGAACAATAGTCTGTAAGTAAATGAACAACATATATTATATAAATTAATAAAATGTCTTAAAATGATTCAAACACTTAAAATAAAAATAAGTTAAGTAGGACAATTAATAACATTATGTAAATAAATTAACAAGTGAAATAGGACAATGAACTAGGGAAGCAGGAAAGTTCTGACATTGATTTAAATGAGGGGCAATATTGCCTTTTTTCTCGCACATTTAATATCAAATCAATACCATTGGACTGCGGTGTAATTTTAGAAATTCAGGGGCTTTGAACTTTAATAAGTGTAGCCAAAGGGTCTTTATTGAAATTCTCTCAATTTTTATGAAAAAATTGATGAAAAGGACCAACTTGAAAAGGAAATTGGTCCCAGGGACCAAATGTTTTTGAAAGACCAAACTTTTTATTTTATTCATTTAACAAATTTTGAATGAACCAAAATGCCCCTGTCATAACAAAGCAATTTGAAAACGAAGACCACTTTGTGCTTGGTTTCTTTATGCGAGTTGAATGAGAGAAGACGATGAGGGATATTTCCAACGGACTATCAATGGTGGTGTGAGCTTTGAGCGATGAGTTTTGAGAAAGATAACCCATCTATTTGCACGGTGCCCTTATTAAATGATTTTTGACTGACGAGTCTTCAGCGATGAGTTTTGAGCTACTTTAGAGTGCCGGTGGCCTGAGGAACAATGACTAGGTACACATTGTGTGTCAAAGCTTCCATTTTATTCAAGCGAGCATGGTTTTGGTTTCCTAGTGTTCTAAGTTGCTTCCTCTATTCTTTATGCCATATAAACTTATTCGTATTTGAGATTGACCCTGAATATGTAATTGCCCAAACTTAGTGCTCTTCAAAAATTTACTGTAAAATAATCCATGAGCAAAGTTAGGGTGTGTGAAATTACCTATTGTATGTACTGATTTTCATGCAAAATTAATACAACCTTCTGTGTTTATTGTTGAAATAATTGCATATGGAGTGTATAAATTCCTACATAATAAGAATATCAGAGGTCATAAATGGTGTGATAAGTATAAAATTAGAAAATTAAAAGTCCAACAAGGCAGAGTAACTGCAATCACATTATCTGAGTTATAGTTTGCTTATATGCCCTTTCTTATTAGTAAGAAATAGGTTAAAGATAAAAGATCATTTTGGATGCTTTTTCAATTCAATGAGAATCACTTTTTACCAAATCACTTAGGCAACAAGCTAGTATATTGTCTGGCACAAAAGGAGAATTTTTAGGAGGGTTTTCTTATATTGTATCTTATTGATGATTCTCACATTTTGTTGCTTCTTATTGCTAATTGAATATTACTTCAGATGTTGTTTGCAACAAACTCTAAAACAGGCCTACTTCCCCACCCCCTTCATTTACTTATAAAGGCTACTCTTTAAACTATCAAAATGTTAGTCCTTAGTAGAATGTAATCATCCTTTGTTAGAGGCAGAACTAGCACCTTCTTGTTGACATACACATAACTCCTACTTACCTTCCATGTTAACCATTATGTGACACCATATACAATTATATGTGATCATGCTAACATGTTGATGAGACAATTATATGCTATAATCATGCTAACACACACAATTACATTGTCATTAAATTATCTTCAATGTCAAGTAATACCTAACCTTATCTTATACAATTGTGTAGGACTTGTGCTCTATACATTGGCAATTGGCAACGATGGTTAAGAGAAAGGATACATGTCGTTCGAGGCTCAATGGATTGCATGTTTATTCACATGAGTTGAAAAATAAAGGCAAGGTGAAGGGTTTAAAAAATGCTATAGATGAAGCAAGAAAAGGTTGGAAAAATTTATCTAAAGAAGAGAGGAAACAATTTAACAAAATGGCTAAAGATGAAAGGCATCGTAGAGCATGCGTATCTTCATCCAATAAAGTATTAAAAGAGAACTTGATTACACATTGCTCGCCTAAAGCAAGTTATCAAAGTGACTCAACATGTCACGTAAAGTGAAAGTCTAATGGTGAGGACCAATGTAACCAGTTTTGGCAAGCTCTTTGACATGAAGTACATGTAAATGAACTATGCTCTATGTGGAAGTTTGTTGATAGCAATTGACCCAGAAGATTGATTGACTCCAACCCATCCCAATATGATTTATCATTTTTGTGCCTGCATGCAAAGATGATCATTAGCTTTATTATGCTTTCATGAAGAGGGACATGACTCTATATTTTGTAGATTCAGTGCTTCATATAACTAATGGTTTCGTAGGACAGCATTTGATCCAAAAAAAGATGGATCGAGAGAGATAAGTGGTATTGCACTTGCGGCAACCTTCCTATATCATTTTAGTTTTGACAAACGCTTCACACTTTTAACTCGATATAATTGTTATTCCTGTGTTATTTTTTTAGGCTGCACATATTACAAGAGTTACTGCATACTTGTTTCTAGAAGAACTTATGCATACTCCTTTCATTGACTTCAAAATTGCCAGGATTCCATGATAGAAGAACACATGAACTATTTTAGTGGATTACATGTTCATGTTCATGTCATTTGCATTGTTGAATTTTTCATATGATGATGTATTTTCCATTATGAGCAGATATGATTGTGGTATGTTCATTACATGTTGGCTTTAAGAGTGGGATAATAACCTCATTCTAGAGTACACCAACAGACTTAAACACCTAAAATATGTTGCATTACCTATGTATAATTATTTTATGGCTTGAATCATTGCCTTGTATTACATATTTCTTACTTTGTCCAGGTTGATTTGCCTACACATAAGGTTGAAGTAGTATGGTGGCTATTGACCCATTCGTGGAATGAAAAGTAAGATGATAAAGGCATAAGAGGAAAGAAAGCTACTACGAGAACTTAATTTTTGTTATACAAATGTTGTTATAGATTATTCAATGTACAGATGTTGTTGGATACATCTTGGTATAGATGATTCAATTTATAGACTTTATGTATGTACACTCACATTCTCATACTTACATACCAAATGTGGATATAATTTTGCCTCTAATTTTACTCTTCAAAAATTTAACCCTTATAATGACTAATTCCATGTAAATTCAACTGTCAATGACCTTAATTTTCATGTAAAATACCACAAATTACATATAAAATAATATGAGAAAAAAATTACGAGCATGTATAAGGAATAGTTTATATTGATTTACATATAAATCATCACTGATTACATGTAAATGAAGATAGGGAAAAAATGAGTGAGCATGCTTGATTAGTAATTTACATGTAATTCCTAGCGGATTACGTGTAAATGAAACACATAAAGAGCACCCCCTAGTTGTGTCCCATAATTACATGAAAATCACAGCATTTTACATGTAAATCAACATGAGGAAAAATGTGTGAGCACGCCTGATAAGTAATTTACATGTAATCCCTCACGAATTATATGTAAATGAAGCACACAGAGACCACCCCTTGATTGTGTCCCAGAATTGCATAAAAATCACAATATTTTACATGTAAATCAGTATAGAAAAAATGCGTGAGCATGCTTGACTTAGTGAATTACATGTAAATGAAACAAACAGATTGCATGTCCCTATAGGTAGCCCAAAATTACATGAAAATCATTGCATTTTACATGTAAATCAGTATAGAAAAAAATGTGCATGCGTGCTTGATGAGTAATTTACATATAATCCCTGATAAATTATATGTAAATGAAACACACAGATTACGTGCCCCTATGGGTGGACTAAAATTACATGTAAACAGATAAGCATTACATGTAAACCAATGACATAGAGAGGACACCCCTGTCAGTGACATAAAGTTACATAAAAACAACTTTTGATTACATGTAAATTGTCGCACTTGAAAATGAGACGTGAACGGCGTAAGAGCGGAGGTTCCGACCTTCGAAAAGAAGACTGAAGAAATGGGAGTCGCCATCAAGATTTTGAGAAAAATCTCGGGAAATCGTTTAAAGGTGGATAAGGATAGTCTGCGAATTCAGAAAAAAGGTTCGAAAGTCGGTTGAGTGTGGAGAATGAGTTAGACACCCCACAACATCCGTTCATGAGAACGGTTACCTAAAGTTTGTTGTGTGATATTAATATGGTTTTAAAATTATTTTAATTATCCCTTTTATATTCACGTGTTTGATATAAAAATGATAATAATTAAGCGAGAAATATTTATTTATTTACGGGGAGGACTTGACTCAGAATCCAACTCTGAGGCCTACATACCCTGTGATGGAGATCAAAGTTCACATAGTTCGGGCTTATAAGTTTTTTGGTGAAAATATTTTTTTCAAAGAGAAATTAATTAAAAATAATTTACCATTTTGCAAATAAAATAATTTTTAAAATTTTAATATGTATGTCTTAAATTGTAAAAAGTAATTTAATTTCCATTATTTTCTCAATTTTTGAATTTTTTGAAATAAAGAAAAGAGTTTTAAAATTATTTTTCATGTTTTATTAGTTTTTTTAGAAAATTTAACCGCTATACCTGCAGAGCTTATTAGCTCATACGATAATACAGTTATTCTAAATATCTACAGAGATTTCAAAATCTCTCACGATAAAAGAGTGAAATAGTGTAAATATTTTCAGTATATTTTAATGCGTAACTATATAACTTATATTTTTGAACGTAAAAATCTTAATTGCTATACCTGCGAAGCTTTATTGACTTTCACGGTAAGATGATTATTCTAGAGGTCTATAGACATTCAAAAATTTCATATGACCAAAAGATCTAATTAGACAATATGATTATAATTTATATTTATTAATTTAATTAATTAATAGTATAAAAAATGTTTATTATTTTTTACAT
Source organism: Prosopis cineraria (assembly GCF_029017545.1). Classification (NCBI taxonomy): domain Eukaryota; kingdom Viridiplantae; phylum Streptophyta; class Magnoliopsida; order Fabales; family Fabaceae; genus Prosopis; species Prosopis cineraria. The sequence goes on along the minus strand of NW_026555830.1, from coordinate 11,560 downwards.
TATTCATATAAATTTGAGAATTGCGATATCTGCGAGGATTTATTATACTACACAGTAAGACAACTAATTTAATTCTCTATGAAGATTCTTGAAATATCTCATGAGACTTAAATATTTTATTAATTTAAATTATATAAGGAGAGTTAATTTTAATGATGGGCCATTTGAACCCATATTTAATATATGTAGGTTCGATCTTTATATCTATAAAATTTTATCGACTTACACGATATGTGATCATTCAAAATGCCTATGGAGATTTTTAAAATCTCATAAGGTAAACTTTGAAAGGGTGGTGCGAAGAGTAAACACAAATTCTGATATTAATAGAACCACATTAAGTTATACCAAATATGCATAACAGCACTAAATAGTAGCAAAGATATTCAGCAGACCAGCGAAAAAACTTCATTTCAATTTTAAGCAAACACACTAAAATTTTATCAAAGCTTTGAAATCCATGATAGTTGATTGGACTCTATTTGTGTCACAATAAGATGCAAACCATAATGTTTCATAAATGAATAACTATTTAAAGGAAATTTTCAATATCAAAATATATGGAATAACTGTTCCTATTACTATCCCTAGCTAAAAAAGTGTCATCAGATATTAAATTTCGAATGTTCCCAACGTCGACTAAATAATCAACATTACTGTAACTAGAATTGTCACTATCACTTAACCTCTGAATGTTTTTATCCATATCAGTTAGAATTGGGTCTTCACTTAGACTGGTATTTTCAACAGGACCAAAACTATCCATTGATTTACTTAGCCCACACTTCTATTCTAACTCCATATTAAACAACATCGAATTGAGCCACCATTTTTTCATAGAGCTTTCTTGCCTCTATTTACATGAAAATACACTAAATGAATAGTCATTCGATGAAAATTTTTTTCTTTTGAATATCTTATTTCCTATCACAATAAGCATATAAATCCAATCATTGGGATTATTAACTAAAAATAACGAGTGAGTGGATATTAGATTCTTTTTCTTGAGAACCCAAAGTATCGTTTCACTATGTATGTCACTATATGTGCTGGAACTCTTTTCTATTTCAATTCTATAATAATAGAGTTGAAATAGAATTGAAAAATCTTCAAAAAATTATATAAATTCTGATTAATTCTTATTAAAAATTTGAAATTTAATAAACAAAAATAAAAAACAAATAAATAATTTATTGAATTTTTTGAGTAGTTTACCCTGTTGTGTCAAGTTCACATCGAAAAATGAAATAGTTGTTCTATCCTTTGAATCTAAAGAACTTTTTTCGTAAAATCTTGTCTACTTAAATACTAATAAGCATGGTATTGAAAACCGGACCGGACCGGCCGGGTCAACCCGAAAACCGGTGAACCGGTCCCCTGTCCGGTCTGGGTTTGCACTTAACCCGGTGAGGGAGTGAACCGGTGTAACCCGGTCAACCCGGGTTCAACCCGGTATAACCCGGATAACCCGGTGGGTTGACTGGGTTAACCGGGTTAATATTTTTTCAGACTTTTACCCCAAAACGACGTCGTTTTTGATTTTTTTTTTCATTTTTAATTTTTCAGAGCTCTGAGTTCGGAAAAAAATAACAAAAAAAAGTAAAATTAAAGTCAAAAAATAAAAAATTAGAGATAGAGCATGCTAAGTCCAAAAATATAGTATTTTATTATTGTTAGACTTTTGAGTGGTTGGATTTGATTGAATGTTTTTATAATTAATGTCTTTTTATTTAAATTGTATTATTTTAATCATGACCGGTTTGCCACCGGTTCAACCCCCGGTTCAACCCTAATAACCACTAACCCGTGACCCAGTGCCATGACCGGTTTAATGACCGGTCCGGTTTTACGTACCTTGCTAATAAGTTTATATTCCAATGCGAAACGAAAAGAAAGGGCAATATACAGGATGCGTAAAAAAAGTTGTGATATTTAGCTCGACCCAAGATCCGAAACTACGAGATAGAAAAGAATATACCAACCCTAAAAATCCATAGGATTAATTATGCATCCAACTTAACAATAGAAATGTTTAAGTTGTTTCATCTTCTATTTTGTATTTAAGATCTCGTATATCTAGATAAATAGTTATCTATAAAATAGAAAATCTAAAATATAAATAAAGCTAATAAAATTTAGATTTCTTTTTCATTTTTTAATATTAATTTATATTAATATAAATTAATATAAAAAATGAATATAAAACAGAAATCTAATCAAAAATATATGCACTAAAAAATAGAAAAAAAATATATACAAATATATACAACAAACATATAGAATAGTATCTAATAGTATCTTTGTATTGTATTCGGCTCAATCTTTTTAGGAAAAGATTAGGTCGAGTTTAATTTCAATTCAATTAATAGAACGAACAGTAGTTATTGGATTACAAAGTATCCATTGCTTTGAATTCAAATTTAATTTCTTTCCATACTTCACAAGTAGCAGCTAATTCAGGACTCCATTTGCTAGCCTCACGAATAATTTCATTACCTTCACGAGCAAGATCACGTCCCTCATTACGAGCCTTTACACATGCTTCTAGAGCTACTCGGTTAGCTACGGCATCGGGTACATTTCCCCAAGGGTGCCCTAAAGAACAAACATGGCAAAAGCAATATGTCAATGAAGCTAAAGGTTTCAAAAAAAGAACTGCAAAATTTATATTTTTAAAACAAGGACTTAGAAGTAATTCTTACTTGCAATTAGTGGCAAACGCAACCAATCCATCAATGCTGAATCCATAACCATCCTCTTGAGCCTCAGCCCTAGATCTCATGGTGTCGTATTTCATGTGTGAGGTGGAAGAAGATGGAATCCTATTGCGTCCAGCCCTTTTACTTGGCTTCATTACTTTTCTCTGTGTTACTTACTCTCTGTCTTTGTTCGTGTGTTTGTTCTCCCTCTTCTCAGTTCTCTCTTATTTGTTCCTTTTCTTCAAGTCCTCAAACTCCCTCTTCTCTCTCACTCAAATGCTCTACTGCCTCCTACTCTCTTTCTCAGTCCCTGTTATACTTTCTCCCTTCGGTCTCTCTCTCTCAATCTCTGTTATTCTTCTCTATCGTTCATGCTCTGTTTTTAACTCATTCAGTCTCTCTCTTCTCTGTCATTGTTATCCCTCTCTTCTCTCTCACCCAAACATTTCGCCGCCTCCTACTCTCTTCTACGTTTCCTTGTTCAGCTGCCACTGCTCTCTTTTCTTTTTCGTATGTGTGCTCTCTCACTGTCGGACTATGTAAGTCATGGATTTAATGCAACCAAATTTTCCTATAAAAAAAGATTTAAAACGATTGAAATTTAATATAACAAAATAAGTACCAAGACGTGACAAGATGGAGGGAAGGGAAAGCGAAAAAACCGTCATTTACTCGTTTGTGAACGGGGCAGCCAGAATGTCGGATTGCGGTATCACGCCAGCAGGCCATTTAAATAACTTGATGTACATATTTTGCATTTCATATACTTTTATAGTCTTTTTCCATTGTGTTTTATTGGCCAGTGATATAATTTATTAATGGCATAATTTTTTTTCTGGTAGCGACGTTGATGTGAAAATATAAAAGGATATTCTTGAGAAAGCCTTCCAGTTGTCTGCCAGGAAATTTTAAAGCTAGAACCAGTCAAATCATTTTATTTTATTGTTTTAAGCTTTCAATCCCACGTAATCCGATCCCGATCTTTACACGTGCAGCGTGTAAAATATTGTTTACTGTTAGATGGATTAATACAGTAGAGTCGAGCCTGTTTAAATAATGACTTAAGCTTAAAAAATTAAAAATTTTAAAAAAATAGAGCTTTAAAGCTTAGCCTTAATAAGTCTTAAGAAAAGGTTCAAACTTAAATAGCTCTCCAAGCTTTTTTTCCATTTTAAACGCATCATCTGGCTTAACACCTAAAAAAAATTCTAAGCACACTCATGTCACACACCTCTACAAATCCCTCTCAACCTCTCCTCATGGTCTTGACTTATCATCCCTCTTAGCTTGCGATCTTGATGAAGGACTCATAGTGCTCTCACCTCTTGTCCCATGATATTTAATTCTTAAATTAGGTGATATTGTGGATGCTCAATCATGGTTCTCTCTCTCTCTATCTCGGCCTTTATCACAATGCTGAGGTGCCTCTACTTCACGTCATCAGAAATCAAAAGAAAAGGATGAATTTAGGTCTGTGTTCTCCCCCTTTTTCATTCCTCTTCGTTTGATTCCATTTTTTCTTCTTTCTTTTTGTTTCTTCATCTCCTTCGAAGTTGCCATTTTTGTCTTGGATAATATATTTTTTAAACTAGAAAAGAGTATGCGAAACTAAAAATGAATCAGTTCAAGTATTGTAATGTTAAAACGATTGATGTTAGTTTTGTTGCCATTTATTTTAACATAATGTTGATGGATTCTTTACTAATTTCTTAAATGAGATTGCTTTGTAAGGCTTATTTCTTGGATTTGATTAATGTTATACTCTATCATACATAAGTTTTTGTACTTATTGGATTTCACAAGGTTGATATAAATTAAAGATTTTTATCTTCATTTTAAAACTTGGTCAAGATTCTATGTTTGAATTTGTATTTATATATTTTTTAAAAATTTTCATTTTTTTAAATTTGTTTAAGATAAAATGGGTTTATGAATTCTATCTTAAATCCTTTAAATAAGAGTTAGGCTTTAAAAACTAATCACTTCTCAAAAAAATAAGGCTCAAGGACTTGAGTCCTTACAAGTTGGACTCCATGAGGAACGAGCCTATATCAGTAAAGTTCGCCAATTTCTCGTCTCTATAGACAAACATGTCATGTATCATGTTTTTATGACGGATTTCCTCTTCTTATCTTTCCAATCCAAACTTCAAATCAAGCAAATTAATGATTTTAACAAATCACTTGTCATGTTAAAAGTTGGAGGTTAGCGGCAGAGCTATATTTATGTGAGGGGGGCAAATGCCCCTCATCACATGAGAAAAATTACATATATAATATGAAAAATTTATAACCTTACACCTCATAATTTTTAGTATTTCAAATTCTCTAAGCTCAATAAAAAAAATATTTGGAGGTTCAAATTTAAATTATATATCAACCCTTTTAACATATTTTTTGTAAAAAAATCTCAAAATATTTTGCTCAAACAAAAATATATATATAATTTTACTTATGTTATTTTATTTTTTTTCTAATGCAATGAACTTTAAAAAAAAAATTAGAATATTAATTTTAATATTACATCATCCTGCACCCGGGACTCAGGTCTCGATTATTTCACTGTTGGGGGTTGTTTGGCTTTATCTACTAAATTTTACGAGGAGTCAACCTCTTGTATACTAAGAGGGAATTTTGCTGAAGGCTGAACGGCCGGTGATTAATTGTTCGTTTTCTTTTTCCTCTTTCAGTTTTTATAATATATAAACAATTAGTTGCTTCCCTAGTCACGAGTGTAATTAGAAAGGCTGAGCTTTTTTTATAAATCAAGATTATACTTTCACATAGATGTATATTGAGTAAAATAAATTTCACTACTTATTAGAAAGTCCAATTTCTCATTTTTACTTTCCCCAACAATGGGATCCTTTTTTTTTTAGGCCAAAAATGGGATCCTTTACTTGAAAAATCTAGTCTCAAATATTTAAACATGTGGATTCAGGTATTATTAAATAAAGTCATAATATAATCCATTAAAATATATAGTTAAAGACTTGAAGTTTCAATTTGTGCCGTTTTCTCAATCTTTACAAAGAAATTAATATAATTGTCACGTGTTTTTCTTTAATCAATTTATTTTCTAGGATAGTGAAATATCCATTTCAAGGTTGATTTTAAAAAAGTAAATACATTGTGTCTAGCAGGGCTTTTATTTTTTTTCTAAATAAAGGCAAAATATGAAAAATGTAATTACTACAATAATTTCATTAAAAAATTTATTATTCATTCAATGATAACTAAATACTGGAACATGATCTCATTTTACATAGGTTTTAAAATTTTATTACTCTCTCAATTTAATTGAACCTCACCTTCAATAAAGTAATTATTTATTTTTAAATTAATCCTATCTTTTTATATTTATTCTTATTAAATATTTTACAATAAATATAAAGTTATTCATTGATAGAGATACTTTTTTAAAAAATAATGATTATACCTCAAAAGACTAAAAATATTTTATATTTTTAAATATCAAACTTTTTAAAAAATAATTTACATTTTTTAACGAATGAAGTATAAAATTACTTTAAAATATTTAAAATTAAGCACATTTAAAGATACTGTAAAAAGAATTATATATATATATATATATTAATTGGAACAAAGCAGGTTAAAAAACCGTGGGGAATATTATCTCAGCAGAGCAAAATGAGAGCCATAATATTTTATTTTTCTTGGGTAGAATATAATATTTGGAATTTGGTTGAAAATTTATAAATAATAAATAAAAATAACGGAACTTTAAATCTTTTAAGTTTACCTTAATTATTAATTTAATTTTTTTAATTTAATTTTTATCAATTTCATCCTTCATGTTTTTAAAAATTATTTTGTGAATCTCTTAAATTTTAAAATATAAATTAACTCTTAAAATAATCTAGTGTAAAAAATATACTGACAACATGTATATGCAGTTAAATTAGAACAAATTATCCTTCAAATTAATTTAATTTTTAATAATATAATCTTTTAAATTGTATTTTATTCTCTTGTTTTTAAAAACTTCTAAGTTTATTTTTTTATATAAATAATTTTATTTCTTTTTTATTAATGTATATGCTTGACATTGGCATTTGGTTACGTGATAAAGAATTAAATTAATAGTTAAAGTAAACTTTAAAGATTAAATCTATAAAAATTTTTTGAGATTAAATTATATGTGTAGTGGATTTGAAGGATTAAAAATTATATTATTTTTAATAAATAAAAGTGAAAAATTTCCGGAAGCCCACGTGGAGGCAGGAAATGCACTGGGGTCAGCACTATAGGACGGAAGAGCAAGTTGGGGAGGGAAACAAAAGCTTAAATAGAGGTCGCCTTGTTTATTCTCTTCATCACCACACACCCGGGACGGCTGCTCATTCCCCAACTCACTCTGTTCAGGTGCTAGGAGGAGACGCCTGTTGCAGAGCTCTCAGCTTCCTCTTCGGCGGCTTCAGGTCATTTTCTCTCATCTCTATTCTCTGCTCTTCACTGCTCTCATCTCACATTTTTGCTTTCACTTTCCTGCTTCAATGTTCTCGAATCCGGCCTCCCACCCTCATTTTCGCTATATGATCTATGCTAGATCTAGTTTTATTTTCATCTTGTGCTTCTGAGTTTTCTTGGAGATTTTAGATCTCTTCTGCGTTCGTTTCCCTTTTATCAGGAGTTACGATTTATGAATTTTATCCTACAGTTAAGGCGTTCAAGATTCCCTGGTGGTTTTCGTCAATATCTGATCAAAATGTTTTCCCTATTTGATTCGTTCTTGGCTAATGCGGATGGTGGGTCTCTTTCTGCTTTAGCCCTCACCGGAACCACCGTTTGAAAATACTAAGCCCAATCATATTCCCTAGCCGTTTAGGGTTCGGATCTAGCGAGAGAGAAGCCCCCCTGGCTCCATCGCTGGGTTATTTGTCGCTTACCTGGGATTGGAAAGCTGGTCGGATGACCCTTGTGTTCGTTTTCAATTTTCATTTGAGAAAATTGACAAAAGTGCATTTGAGGGTTCAATTATTTGTTGAATTTGATAAAAATATATTTTAAATATATTTTTTAGGGTTATTTAAACATGCCCTAATATCTATAGTTCCACCCCACGGCTTTCGTGGAATATTCCGTACCAGGGCTCCTTCCCCCGATTAACTGAAACGCAATCCCACTGGTGTTGTGGCTGTTTTGTTTGCTGGATTTCAGTCACTAATGCGACGGCGCCTCGATCTGGGTTTGTTTTCCGGCCACACTGGCTACTATATTATCTAGCTTCTTCGGAAGTCCTGATTTTCTAAACTGCGAGAAAAGTTTGCCATAAGAAATTTGCTGGATATATGAAACGTATTAGTATTAATGTGTTCTTAAATTTTTCTTTTCGTTATACTAGTTAATTTTTTTTATTTCATTAACTTAAACATGCTACTACATATTTGTATTTAACTTTAAGATATTATTTAAAAAAATTAAAAGAACTTATTGTTGTTGATTTATTACTCTTTAAATGAGTTGATTAATAATACAATTATGTATATAAATTAAAAATTTTGGAATTTATTATTAAATTTAAAAATATGATTAAAAGTTTAGTTCCAAGCTTCTCATTAATATATATTCCCAATATTTATTTCCTAGGATAACTAATTTTTGGATTTATTAACTATGCGAAATTTATTTCATTCAATTATTTAGGAAATATTCAGGCCAAAAGAATTATTTAGGAATATATTACTGCTGACAAATGTACGCATAACACTGGTCGCTCTCGTTTTATAGTTGGTATTAGATTAGATTTTGTAAATTGCTATTTGGCCAGTAGGTCACTTTCTTCTTATTAATGCGGCCAGTTCAAGTTGCGATGGGCAGAAAGATGTTCCATCATTGGGGGTAGTGTTTACACTTCATAACCTACAAGTACTTAAAATATTCGACCTGTGTAATTAATAAGGTTGGTAGTTTTACCCCAAAAAAAAAACCAAGTTGGGTAAGAATGCACGTGCCCAAAAAGAGAGAGTTTGCGAGGAAATGTGGCATGAAGAGACCCAAACCATTGCATCTCGTGGTCCGTCAGGCGATTACAAATTAGTGCCGGTTCTCGGTAACTGATGGGCTGTCATTCGCCTGACCAGATCAAAGTTCTCTGCGATTTTTTTGATAAATTCTCAGCCACTTGCTGATTGACGGACAGAAGTAAATGTATTTATAAGATAAATAGCCCTTTGATTCGATCTCCCGGCAGTAATTTTGGCATCAGAGCTGCTTTGTTTAGGTTTGTACTTCAACATGGATTTAATTCGGCAGGATGATAGGTGGTTTAAGCCCGCTTCTAACGATCGAGCTCTCTATTCTTCGTCGTAAGATGAAAAGTTGCGTTCTCTGCCTGCTATTTGTTTTCACTTGGTAAAAAGAAAGACGACCTGTTTTTGGAGATCAAGCGTTCAAGACTGAATGTTTAACAAATATGGTTCAAATGGGATAAGCTAATGTGCGTGTGCTATTTTCTTTCCTTCCCAAACCACATGGGTGTATTAACATGTAAAGATAGTAGGGAAAAGAATTTGTTTATCGCACGTCAAAATGATAGGGTGTTAGGCACAGTCAGGCATTGGCGTTAAATTGACCCATTTTTATTTCCAAATTGCTAGGCGTTAGACTGATGAATAGGAGGATTATGCTGACGAATTCAATTTTTGCAGACAGATTGGGTGAAAATGGGAGCAGGTGGCCGATCCTCCGTTCCTCCTGCCCTGAGGAAGTCAAGACTGAGACGGTGAAGAGAAGCCCAGTGGAGCAGCCGCCGTTCACGCTGGGCCAGGTCAAGAAAGCTGTGCCGCCTCACTGTTTCAACCGTTCTGTGGTGCGCTCTTTCTCCTACGTCCTTTACGACCTCACCATAGCCTTCGGCCTCTATTATTTGGCTACACATTACTTCCATCACCTCCCGCGGCCTCTCTCTTTCTTGGCCTGGCCAATTTACTGGGCTATTCAAGGCTGCGTCCTCACCGGCGTCTGGGTGATCGCTCACGAGTGTGGCCACCACGCGTTCAGCGATTACCAATGGCTGGATGACACCGTTGGCTTCGTTCTCCACTCCTCCCTCCTGGTGCCTTACTTCTCATGGAAATACAGCCATCGCCGTCATCACTCTAACACCGGATCTCTTGAGCGCGATGAAGTCTTCGTGCCAAAGAAAAAGTCCGGTGTTAGTTGGTACACTCCATACCTTAACAATCCACCAGGCCGAGTCGTAACCCTTGCGTTTACTCTCACTCTTGGCTGGCCTCTCTACCTTGCTTTTAAACGTTTCAGGAAGGCATTATGATCGTTTTGCCTGCCACTATGACCCATACGGTCCCATCTACTCAGATCGTGAACGGCTCCAAATATACTATCAGATGCAGGGGTGCTCGCTGTGTTCTATGGGCTTTACCGCCTTGCCGTGGCGAATGGACTTGCCTGGCTCGTTTGTGTTTATGGAGCGCCATTGTTGGTGGTCAATGGATTTTTGGTGTTGATCACTTTTTTGCAGCATACTCACCCAGCATTGCCACACTATGATTCCTCCGAGTGGGACTGGTTGAGGGGGCTTTAGCCACGGTGGACAGAGATTATGGTATTTTGAACAAGGTTTTCCACAATATTACAGACACTCATGTAGCGCATCATCTGTTCTCCACGATGCCTCATTATCACGCAATGGAGGCTACAAAAGCAATCAAGCCTGTTTTGGGAGAATACTATCAGTTTGATGGGACCCCAGTTTACAGGGCAATGTGGAGGGAGGCAAAGGAATGTATTTACGTCGACTCTGATGAAGGCGCTGGGACCAAAGGTGTATTCTGGTACAAGAACAAGCTCTGATTTGATTAGGATCGTTGCACATTATCAGGTGGGGAAGAAGCTTCCCTTTGTCGAAGATTTAGGCTATGTTTCGTCTCCATTTGAACTCTGTAACTTAGATTTCCTTGGAATAATTTTCTGGCTTCATAGATGTAGAATGTAGACATAGCTCAGGAGTCAGTCGTCTTGGCCCGTGTTGTTTCATGTGCCATTTTGCCTGATCCTGCAAGCTTGTGCCAATTGGTCGATCTGGTGAACCTGAGTCCAATGCTTGATTCAAGACATTTGTTTGTGATGTTATTTTATTCTTAACCACTCGAACTTGAATCTTTCAAATTTTTTTGGCTTTTTTTTTTTTTTTGGGGCGGAGGGTCGACGTGAGAGTTTGGATGATTCAGGTGTGAGATTATTGCTGTTGAATCTTTCTTTCTGCCAGCTGAGAGGCATGAGGTGCGAGATGAACTAATGATGGGTCTTTCATCCTTCCCTGATGGCAGTCCTTCTTTTTGGATCTGCTCGAAACAGAAATTAAGTTGTGCTTCGAGTTGTCTGCTGACAACCAGGGCTTTGGTCCGACAACTAAATTTTGAACCAATATTTCAATCGGTTTACTGATCCAGTTGAGACAGTCGGTGTGGTGAGTGAGGCGCTGGTCTAATTTTTCAAGCCAACTCAGAGGTGGCTTGGTCTAATTTTTCATTTTTTATAGAGCTGACCTTTTTCAAGAAGTTAGTCCACCCCCCCCCCAGCTGGAAATTCACGATTATTGTTTGCTCCTTTTTTTAAATTATTATTCTCAGGAAGTCTAACACATTTTTAACTAAATAAAAGAACAAAAAAATATTATTTCAGTTAAATTTTATTTTATAATTTTTGAGAGTAAATTTGGAACTATATACACCAAGAAAGTAAGCTTACATGTGTTTTACTTGGGTTACTTTCAAGTGGTCCCTTGTTAATCTTTCCAAATTTCTGGTTTGATTAAATTTACATGAGAATTTTAGTAAATTCTCTGTTTTTTAAGTATCACCGTTAGCTTCACTTAAT
>NW_026555829.1:0-48962 GCF_029017545.1 Prosopis cineraria | reverse complement strand
CAGTGGGTGGCTATCGGACTATAAAAGTGATGTAGATAAGTTAATTTTTTATATCACCCGAATCTTGTTTCCTACGCTAAGAAAGTGAAATGCCCTAAAAAAATGACATGAAAAGCTTTACTTATTTATACTTTTACTAAAAAAAAGTGAGATGAGACTTTACATGAAAGAATAAAAAATATGTTCGAGATGACATAGAACATGAAATCATCATTGGGACACTCTGTACCATGCCAAATATTTATTATATTTTTTAAATTTGTTCCTGTTTATTAATATTTGACACTTTACTTATTTTGTTGGAATTAGTATGTATATATTTTTATTTATTTTCGTCCTTTCCTTTTAGGTAACCATACCCTTGCTTAAGTTATATGACTCAATAATGTTGTCGTAGTTTAAAGATTATTTATAGTTGTTGTGTATTTGGTTATTATATATGTTGTATTGTGGTTCTTTTATTTTAAATTATAAATATTATAACTTAAAGATCGAATTTATATATTCATATTATTTTAATTTTAAATTTAGCAAATTATATAAATTAGTTTTTTTCCATTTCATCAAAATGTGTTGATGATCCTGAATAAGATGAGATGATTTTTAATGCAGAATGAAGCAGGCACAAAAAATGAAAAAATCAATCTTGTTTATTTTTCAAGAACACGAGATGCGCTCGTGCCCCGCGACACCCCTGTTGAAATTGTCGCCCCTTTCTTTTCATTCTCGCAAGCTGAGGGACAAAGTAATTAGCTATAGACTCTATCTCGTCCTACCTTAGGTATCATCATGCCATTCCCGATATTTAGCAGCAAAATTAGGAAATGACTTTATCCCTCCTAATTTTATTTAATAAAATATAAATACAACTTAGCAACGAATTTATCTTTCGATCATTTTTAGGATTGAGTTTGAGTGAATGTTTTTATTTTTTTATTAAAAAAATGATTGAGCGGATATAAATATGTTCATTACTGTCAAATTCTCTAGTTAATCTTTAAATTTATCATTTTTATGTTTATAACTTATAAAGTTATATTAGCTTGTCCACAAACTCAAATTAAATAAATTAATTAAACTCGTGAATTAACTTCTCAAATTTATCATTATTACTTTTTAATGTATAAAATTATATTAATTCACTTATAAATTTATTGAATAAATAAATATATACTATGCAAAACTTAATTTATAAAAATGGTAGCCCAGTTTAATAAAAATAAACTTAAAAAATAAAAACTAATATCAATAAAAAAGAAAACAAAAAAAAATTAAAAATAAGTTATCCTATTTTAAAATTTTTATGTTGAGTATAATAATCTATAAATATATATGAATTTAATTTCAATGATATATATTTAAAATATATTTAAATTAAATTATGATTATATTTTATATTTTAATTATTTAATTATATATTTTTTAAAAATTATTTATTAATAAAAATAAATTTTTATAAATTTATAATTTTAGTTTACATTTTAAGTTTATATCTTTATTATGAATTTATTTAAACACTCAAGTTTAATAACTTTTGATATTCCCGGCCTGCCCTTTTGCAGTGTGGTAGAACGTTATGGTGTTTACTTGAATGTGCGAGTGTCTCTGGTGGGGCCTAGGTTAAGGTAGTGCTGAAATTATTGATCTTCCGAGCTGTGATTGTTTCCTAATTATGTCGACTTAATTATGAGATGGCATTATCCACCATGGCACGTGAATATTCAAGAGTAGTCTCATCAACCTGCTTCATATCTTTGGAGTCAGGTCTGGGTGTTTTCGGGCAACGATGATGATTGATTGATGTCCTGATGAAGGCGCATTCATTGTTATGACGAAATTTGACTGTTTAAAAAAATTTAATTTCTTTCATTTTTAATTTTTGAAGTTCGTATATTTATTTTATGAATTTATTTTATTTCTTCCGTTTAAAAATATTTTTATTAAATATCAATTTTTAAAAAATAATTTTATTTTAAAATTATTTTTTTATATTTATTTTTATTAAATATTTTATAATAAATATAAAGTTATTTATTTGTGAAAGAAATTTTAAAATAAAAATAATAATTATACATTAAAAAATTAAAAAATTATATTTTTAAATAGAGGGGTACATAATTATAATAATAAAATTAAAAAAATCTATATTGTTACAACTTTAAAAGAAAATCTTTAAATTAAAGATTAAGTAATATCATAGACTCTCAACTTATTTATTTACATAATTATTCTCTCAACTTTTAAAAATAATATAATTTAACTTTTATTATTAAAAAGAGTTAATTTTGATTGATCAAATGATAAAAAAAACTTTAAACATTGCAAAAAAACCTACAAAATTATAATAAAAAGTAAAAATACAAATAAGATCTCAGAAAATTACAAAAAACAATTCAGAACTTTAGGTTATTTTATGTACGTTTTAAGGTATTGTTATATCATTTTTTAGTTAACCAACTGTTGTGGTTAATTTCTTATTAATAGGAAGGGCCAAATTGCATTATTTGCAAAAATTAAGGAAATAATTCGAACAATAATTGAATTTAAGATCTACTCCATTTTACCCTAATATATAAGATGTTTTAATCAAATTACATAAATCAATAAAAGCTAATTATCTATTTAAAAGCATAATAATATGCCAACTTTACCCCTAATCATTGCAAATAAAAAAATCAATTTTTTTAGGTAAATTAATAAGTTCATTTTTTCCCATTTCAATACAATAAGATATAATATTCTAAATATGCTAACAATCTTTAGGAACAAAAACAAGTTTTAAAAAATTTTTTATATACAGGGACAGAAGAAGTATAATGTTACTAGACTTAAAGTTTAAAAAATAATTTCTTCATTTATCTTTAAAAAATCATAATTTTTTTCTGAAAGGAAGAAAACGAATATTTAAATAATAAAATGATTAAGATGCAATATAGATTTAATTAATGTTCTCTGGAGATTAGAGAGGAAAAGCCAATATAAAAACTCATCATTCTTCGCGCTTGATAATAAGATTTCAGATTCGAGTGCATATAAATGTGTAATTAAAAAAAAAAAACATTTTAAATTATGCTGGAAAATGTTCAATAACCTTACCCATTCAAAATTTCAAATGCATACATATACACACACAGAGATATATATATATATATATATATAAAACTCGTATCATCCTTTAAAAACAAAATATTAAAAGTAAAAAAAAAATCTGGAAAGAAGCAAGGAAACATCTATTGCAGCCCTGGGCTGGTGAGCAAGTGCTTAAAACTTTCCTTGTTGATTAATCTTTTCCTGATGCAATGTTATAAGGTGAGAGACTCCAATGGGATATTGTGGTCCTAATATAAATGCACAGTCGAGTACGGAGTGCCATTGAGCAAATAGCAGACATGAGATGTAAAATTATTAGGAAAAATTACACTTTAATTCCACAGAACAAATTTAATTACTAAAAAATCTCATAAAATGCCTAAAATACTACATTTATAATTGGGCAACAGAAAATGACAAATTGACAAAGAAAATGACAAATTGATTTTAAATTATATAGTTATAAATATCCCTTATCAAGTTATAGATGTTTAGAATTTGAGATTTGAAAATATTTATACTTTCTATGAAACTTTTTCATAATTAAATTTATTCTGTGAAATTTTATGTATGATTTTTCCAAACTATTACTTATAATACGTTTCTTCTTAATGGGGAACCATTTGATGGTTAGGAGACAAATGCACCGCCTCGTTTTAGGAAAATTTTAAAATGCAATGTATGAATTTTAGTGAAAGCATTGAATATTGCAGCATGTGAAGGCTTGATCAGAAATGATGAGGGAGAATGGTTAGGAGGCTTTGTCAAAAATCTCGATCACATTCCTGTTGGTATTGTTAAATTAAAAGTTATTAAAAATGGGGTTAAATTCTGCAAGAGCTTAAGTTTAGAAAAAGTTTTGATTTATTTTGATTCTATAGGGGCCATAAACCTCATTATAGAGGAGTGCATCGATCTCACCCTTTCTTTGAGGATGTTTTCTACACACAAGAGTTGGTTTTTGCATAGAAAGGCTATCAAATTCTTCATGCGTCGACTACATGGCAAATTTGGCGCACAAACATTTCTATGACTGGACTCGAATTTTTGATGCTCCTAAAGGAAGTGTTGCTTTTATTTCTGTTGACAAAAGTGGGAGTTTGGCCCATAGATGTTAATTCTGTTAGGCTGCTTGTAATCTCCTTTTCTTGCTGTTAGCTAGCCTTTTTAATAAAAAAAAAATGTATACATTTTAGTATTTTGAACTTGAACTCTTAAAATTTTGAACTATGCCATTAAATTTTAGTAATTTTTGCAATCAGCGCCTTAGAATTTTAAAATTTTGCACCTCTTCACCTGAAAGTCTTGGCCTTGGCACTGGTTCTTCTTATCTATTAGAATTATCTGAGGCATATATAAGAAAAAACATGTTTGATTAAATGCAAAAGAATGAGAATAGTGGCAGGAAGACAATTAAGGTACAAGATATTAAAATAAGGCCACAACGCGTATAAGAAGGCATCTAAGAGAAAGAGAAACATCATTCACGCAGGGAACATGCGCTGAGGATTTTAATTATTCTTCTAAGAGATTTTTAGAGGCTGTTAGTTTGTTTCAATTTCAATTCGAAGTATGCATATTTATAAGAAAGTCTGGAGATGATAAATTTAAATTTAAAATTTGTATTTGTGAAATCTTTTCTCTAAATAATATTAAAAATTTTCAAAGAAAGAAAAAAAGAGATGATATGAGATTTGGAGCCAAATAAAAGACAAAAAATAATAATTTTACTTTTATTCTTTATTCAACGAGAGGGATGAGAGAAGAATTTATAATAAAAACGTGAAGAGAACAAAAATGCTGCAGTGGTTGAAAATTTAAAGAACTAGAATACAAAGATCATTTGAAATTATAATAAAACATAGATTTAGATTGATGATTTCAATTATTTTCCAAAATTATTCTTATTCAATAAAATTTTATTAATCTCTTAATTACACAACTAAAGTTATTTAAGGAAAACAAGTGCTCTCTCTAGTCTTTAATATAAGATAAATTTTAAAAGTTTTCCAAGTCCTTAATATAAGACAAAATTTAATTAATTAATTAATATTTTCAATTTTATCCTTGTTTATTATTTATTATGATTTGAATTTCAAAAATAATTTATTACGATTAGTAATTTTAAGGATATAATTAGCATTCTTTAATAAATATGAAGTTAGTTATAATAAAGACTGGAAGAAGTGAATAATAAAATGAGAGAAGGAAGGGGGGCATCAAATCTGAAATTAATGATTAGGGGTAAATAAGGAGGGGTGAAAAGTGGGAGGATGAGAGTAAGTAAATGAGTGGATAGAAAATGTGTTAGGCCTTGTGATTAGGGATAAATGAGGAGGAGGGGTCAAAAGCGGGAGGATA
The DNA here is from genome assembly GCF_029017545.1 of Prosopis cineraria. Lineage (NCBI taxonomy): Eukaryota > Viridiplantae > Streptophyta > Magnoliopsida > Fabales > Fabaceae > Prosopis > Prosopis cineraria. The sequence goes on along the minus strand of NW_026555829.1, from coordinate 43,511 downwards.
GAGTAAGTAAATGAGTAGATAGAAACAGTGAAAAACTTTCAAGGCCTCTGTAAGTGTGCAGTGAATAATTGTACCACACAAACTACCCCTCCAGTCTCTCTTTCTACCCCAATCAATTCACCCACCAGCAAAATTTCAACCCTTATCACACCGTCTTCTCAAGTGCTAACTGTACGTAACCTAATTACCTAAACCCCTTTCTTCGCTTTATTCATTTCTTCATTTCCTTGCCTTTTTAAGTTCATTACACTTCCTCCACTCTTACGTTGTATGGTTTTTTCTAACGGCATCACTAAAATTAATTAATTAATTGTCTGCAAATATTAATTTTATAAAAAAGATTTCTCTCTTAAATGTGTTTGGATCCTCTCCTCGTTGTTTTTTTTTTTCCTTTTCTTCTCCTCATCCCATCCACATTATCCGATTAAAATTCAACAGTCAAAGTTTAATCAAATTTACTTTTTATTTATTTTAATAATATTCTAAAAATCAATTTACTGTTGTGAATTGCTCAAGTCAGATTTTAAAAAATTTATATTTATTTATTGTAATAGTTTTATGAAATATTAATAGTTGATTTTTTTAATATAAAAGTAAGATGAGATTAGACTGCCATTTGTGCGATTTTGAAAAAATGAATTGATATTAAATATGTAAAAATGAGAAAGATGTAATAAATATCCTGTCAGATACGCTACATATAAAATGGAAAAAATTTCCCCCTCCAAACGCCTTATAAATTGAATTAGAATGGGTATATATATATATTATATATATATGTATGTACACACCACACCAACATAGATGGATATGAATATTATATCATTTGTAATGTTTTTACAGACTTTTGAAGTGATAACAGATAGATTGAAGGCGGGACTGCTCGAGATCCATGGAGAACAAGCCAGGAAAATAAACTAAAATTAATTGGTATGAGAAATATAAGTGTGACTAAATTTAAACTAATTTTAAAAGTCTCTTGAATAAAATTGCATTTAATAAGTAATATATAATAAAGTAAAGCAACTGGTAAATTTGAGCATCCAGATTGAATTAAAATATTGTATGTTTTCACTACTCTTTGTCTATTTATTTTCTTTTCATGGCCAAATGGTGACTCCCTTTTATCTCTTTATAACAGTTAGACCATAGAAATCGATATATCATGATCTCTCACAAAATGGCTATTAGTATTTTTTATAACTCAATTAAATAATTAAAATACTTAAAATTTCACATCAATGTTAAGTATCATTTGTTAAGGTGATATGGCATATGCTCAATTAAAAAAAAAAGTGAGATGATGACATAAACCATTAAATTTAATGGTAATTGTAACTCAATGATCAAAATATAAAATTTAAAGGTCTTATTTTTAAACATTTAAAGGATAAGATAGTGAGATGCGACATACTCGAAATTGAGAAAAGTTTTATATATTTTAGCCAAATATAAAACAGTCTAAATCTCACTACAAAATAAGCATCACCGACCGTTGGAGATAAGATCTGGTTTTTAATGCAGAGGAGTTTCCTTCCTATGCTGATTTGATGGGTTATTGAGTATTGACTACGTCGTTGGCTATGAGCTAATTAGTTTAGTTTAGGAAGTGTTTCGGCCAAAATAATAATCTCTAACAAATACTAATAATTAATATTGAAACATGATATATCCTAGGCCAAGAAAAATATCTGCGTGGCACCTGTCGTGTCAAGTGTGCAACACGTTGGTCTTGCTTTTTGAAATTTCACGCATGCAATGGCAGTACACTTCCGTGTCGGTAATGCATAAATTACTTACTAATAATCAATGGGAATGGGATGGCATAACTACAAGGTGAGTGACATTAAAGAACAAAACATTAAATTAAACTTAATAATCTAAATAATAAAACAATGTCCATAAAAATATTAAAACAATGAGTAAAACTTTAAAATTAAAATTGCTTTACTTTCTTTTATTTAGTATTATAAGATATTTTTAATTGAATTATACTCACAATGAGTTAGTTAATTATCTTAAATTTACATAATCTTTCAATATTTACTTATATTTAATAGAATATCTTGGTTAAAAAAATCTTCTTCTTCTACCATAATTTAATAATTTTTAACTTCTACCCTATTAAATATACATACTATAATAATATAGTTTTTCTCTCTAACATTCAGTGAAAATTAAATGAAAAATTTGTAATGAAAATTTAATGAAGTAACTTATAAATATGATAAAAAAATTCTCTCTTTGTCCTATAAATAGGACCAGAGGGAGTATTAATTACAAATTTAATTAAAGATGTTTTTAAAAAAACGTTAATTACATATTTCAAGAGTCAAAATGCCTTCACTTTTGAAAATCATACTATAAAAACAATGCCTTCTATTTTTAAATACAGAAACTGGTAGTACACAAAAAGTATGTATAATCTACAATTTAAATAAAAATTTGTGCGAGAAATTTAAACATGTTCATAAAAATATAAAAATTTGTGTATGCTTGATATCTTAATTTAAATATCTGTTACCTTTTTAACTTCTCTAACGTGTCCTTAATTTATTTTACCACTAGCAAGTAATATTGTCTAAAATTTCTAAAGTAGGTAAAGATGTACTCTCCTCAATTTTTATTATAAGAAACTTTTAATTATTTAATTAATTTTAAAAAAAATTAATTTTTTTTCTTGATATCATAAAAAATTAGAAGTATTTTCATTTTTAGTCTTGACTTTAAATAATAATATGACTACATTAAATACCTTTATGCTAATCAGGAAAAGGTAAAATTAAAAAAATAGTTTGATTATTATAATGTATCCTACATTTTAGACTAAAAATTATTTTTAAAAGATGTCATACAAATAGGATCAAATGGAGTAAACATCAAAATTAAGAATACGGGCTAATCCAGACCAAATGGTTTGGCCCATATGAGTTTGGTTAGGTTTAATTCATTTTTATATAGATTGAAAAAATTCTAATCCAAACCAACCCTCAATGATTAATAGATTAAATGAGTTAACTTGCTAATTCATTTATCTTTATTCAAAATTTTCATGAATTTTCTTTAAAAAATACTCTCAAATGATGAGTTTCAATTTGATATTCTTTCATGAATCATTCTAGATATGCCAAAATATTAATCTATAATGTTTATATAAAATATATAAATTGATCCAGTTAAATAAGTCATGCCCGATATGGTGTATGCCAACAAATTTTCCCCTCATTTCCTTTTTTTTAAAATAATATAAGCTAAATAGGTCGACTTTAACCTATCAGGTTTAGTTCATATGGTTTACAAATTACATGATATGGGCAAAAAAAAAACCATTTTTGTCTGGAGAGAATGACAAAGAGGTCCCAAAATGAGCAATAATTTAAGTTAGGTCCCAAGTACTAAATTTTTAGAATTTGCAACTCAGTCTCTCAATTTTATAACTTCGTCGTGATGATTTTGCAACTTGAATTTTAAATTTTAATAGAAAAAATAATTTTTTTATTCTTTAATCATGTTAAAATTTGAAAAATAAGTTATAAATTTATCATAATGTAGTTACAAATTTGAGAGATTGAGTTATAAATTTATAAAATTTAATACTTAAGATCTAACTTTAATTAGTTAGTCCTCTTAGAATTTCTTTACTCATCATTCATCTTCAAATAAACTAGAATGTTCTAAGATGTTTGGTTAGAATTGGTAAAAGCCATACCATGCACTTTTCCTTATAGTTGCATAGGAACCCAAAAATTGTCCTCTTAACAGGAGCAATCTTGGAGGTCTTAGAGGTTAGAGGATGTAAAGGTGACTAGGGAGTAAAAAAGTTTAAAAAAAAATAATATTTGGATTAACAAAATATCTCAACCATAGTTAGAGCTAAACGAGCGTTTATTCAGAAGCTATTAGCATTGGCTTTTTCTCCTACGTTGTGTTGATCTAGCTATTGGAAGCATTGATTAGCTTTTAAAATTTGTGTGCTTTCTCTCTCCTCTCATTTATCCAACCCACAAGCTCTACTTTTCATTCCACTGTGCTTTCTTCTCTTGTGACCTCACAAGCTGATGCTAAAGAACCAAATCATAGCTCCACCTTCATTGCTCATGTAGGCGGCGGCATCCAAGCTGATCTCCACCATTCGCTCATGCATGATGCAAGAGACTAGAAAATGCAATAGACTAGAGAATGCTAGACAAGAAAATGCAATAGACCAAAAATTAGTGAAAGATCAGAAAATGCCACACAGAGAATGCAATAGACCAGACCAGAGAATGCAAGCAACAAAAAAGGAAAAAGAGATGAAGGCTTGGGATAGACCAGAGATGAGAAAAGAGACCATTCACATTTATATATCACTTTATGACTATAACAAGGATTCACTCTTTACTGGTAAACGACCAGGAAAAGTGCCGGGATACGAGATCTGTACCAGAGACCATGAACAAGGAAGGTAATGAAAGAAGACAAAAGAAAAAGCTTACTAGGCAAGGACAAGCGACGGGGAGTCTATTCGACGACTAGAAGTATAGATTTATTGGTACACATCGGAGATCGATAGGCAATAGGGAGAAAGACCACTTTGGAGCAGGGACACGCTGGACGCAAGAAGAGACGACAGCAAGCGGACCCACAACTAGGGCTGAAATACCATCAAATATGATTATTAGACCTCTCTGGTCACACACCACTTCAACTTATTTAATTACCCTAATTAAGTTTAATTAATCAAGAAATTAAAACTTGAGATGTTACAGTAACAATAGAAGATCTATTAACTAATTATTCAAGTCTTACAGTTACAGTAGCAGTAAAGAAACTAAAATCTCATTTTGTAGCATTTTCTTACAAAGATGCTAAAATGCTTAGTTCCTAATTAAAGTATTTTTTTAGTTTTGTTTTCTTCACATTTCCTTCCAATGCAAATAATCTGTCAAATACTACAGCAAAGCTGAAAAATAAAACATTAGTTAAATTAATACAACACGGGGTCCACCGTGGAGCACAAACATTTTTGAGCGAGGGAGGATGTTCCATGCGCCGCTGTAATTTATCAAAAGAGAAATGAGACGGAAACAGAAAGAAAGAAAATAGAAAAATGGAGAGACGTGACAATGCTCTGTTAGGGCACAATTTAGATGAGAATTTAAGGAGGTATAGAGCTCTAAATCATCCAAGGTAAGATTTCTAAGCCCTTTTCCTCCTTTTCTCTTCTATTTTTTCAAGGATTTGAGTTAAGGTTTAGATGAGGATAGTGATTTTGGTCTATATGAGGTATGGGTCCTCTCAAAGATTTGAGGTAATCGAAAAAAACTCTACTTTAGGTAGTTATTTATTAATTGATTGTAAATGAAATTTTATTGTAAGTGTGGCATACATGGGTTAATTTTCAATGTGAAAAGCATGTGCTAGTTTCAATGAGCATGTGGAAAATTAAATGTGCATAAAATTATTTTGAATTGAAATGAAAATGCCTAATTAAGATGTTTTTGAATATGAATATGCATATGTCTTTAGAAAATTAATGTGATGATTATGTGAAATAGATGTGTGTTAATGAGAAATGAATTTTGAAAAGATGATGAGAATACATACTTGGGTAATGCATGGTCGTGAGCCCAACGTGATTATTGTAATAATGAGTATATGAAAGCAAAAAAGTGAAAACAAGTGAGTAATTGATTATGGCATGATCAGTGGCGTGAGTTTGCTTAGGGATTGAGAGTAAAGAAAAAAATCTATATGGTATTTAGGCTGCCTTTCGATGCACAGGGGCATAGCCTTGTCCCACTATTTATCGAGGGACTGTCTTTTAGTTTATTGAGGGATTAGAATCTAACTATCTCTACAGGTTCAATGAGGAGAATAGCATAGGGTATGATACACCTCAGAGATTCAAGAATGGGGGAAGTCGTGGTCTGAGAGTGAGTCCGGTGATCTTTGGCTGGGTCACACCTCATGATTGGTGAGATTAGGTAGTCTAGTCACATGGATAAAGCCCTAATCAGTGTTATAGCCCACGGTTTTGGTCTGAGGAAATAACAAGGATATAAGATTGGTTGATCATTATCTAAGTAAATATATGACATATCACACGTGTTAAGAGGTGGCAAGTTGCATGAGTATGGGTCATGTCACATATCTGAGAATATAGTGATAATGCACATAGTTATAAGAATTAAAGAAGTTATTTAATGATAATCGACAAGTTATGTTATATGCTAACATGTTTTACATACTTGATTTCCTTGTTCATGTATTTAGTTTATAATTGATCTATAACTATATAGGATAGGTTTAACCTTGGTTATTGAGTAGTTAGACTCACCCCTTTCATTTAACATTTTTCAGACTTTAACTTTGGTGTTAAGAAGAAGAAGACTAAAGAGGCGGGAAATTAGTACATTCCTTTTTATATGCCTCTAGTTTAAATTTAATTGTGTAATGGCATATGAATTGCTAATTTTAGGATGCATGCCGTCACGCTTACACTATTCTATTGTTGGAAATGTTAGATTTGTATTTTGAGCCTTAGTCTTTATGTATGTTGATATATATATGTCTACAGGGCTAAAATACTAGTGCAAGTGTAAAAATAATGATTTGAACATGTTTTGACCGATTTAGGCAAGATGCAATGACAAATTACCTCCCTCTTTGTTTTTGGTAAAATGGGATTGAGGAATGAATTTTTATTATATTAATGTTTCAGTGCTTTTAATGTGTTGTACTGGTAGTCCTAGCTCCATGGGACATGGTTTAGGTGTTAGGAAAAGCTTTTGACAATTGTTGAGGGTTTTAGACATCCATTTTGTATAAAAGTATTGAAAAGTAGATTAAATGTGTTTGGGTGTCTAACTTTATAGCGTGACTTATTTTAAAAGTAAAACCCATGCTGTTAGCTAGTTCATATAAAGAGTTTTCTATAGACACTTAGATCACATCATTTGGATATCGGACGGAGAATGGAGGGCATAAAAAGTTTCCCTAATTTTGCTATCAAATGACAGCACAATCAGTTGAAATTTCGTGCAACATGCCGCGACGCATGTCATCTGAGCTGCAGTATGCGGCACAGAGAGCAACATGCCGCGATGCATTGCCCTGTATCACAGCACATATTTTATTCTTCAACCATTTTTGACTTCTTGTACTCTTCTGAGATATTCCATGCTTTTGTAACTTATTTTTACTTTGATATGAAAAATTTTAATTAATTTAAACTCATTTTTTTATTTAAAAAACTTAAGATCTCTTACTTTTAAATTAAACCTTGGTAATCATCCTTTCGAGTTAAGTCTCGAATTACCAGCAGTTATATTGGTTAATTATGATTAGTAGAGTGAGAATGTTTCACTTATTACTTACTTTAATTTGAGAAATTCTTGTCATGTGTTGATTGTTCATTAATTGACTAATAGGTGAATTTGATCAAAATTGTTGAAGACAAAGTATTTGAAAAAAAAAATGTTTTTTCAAAACTCCGATACTTACCCTTCATAAATAAAATTACATTTGTCATCTTTTATAGGTTTAAGGATTGATCAATAAATTATTGAATGAAAACAAGGATGGATCAATAAACTAGAATAATTTTATATATTTGCATGGAATTTGAAATAAATTACGTTGGTAGAGAAAGAAATAAAGTACATAATAACTTATCAGCCAACAAGTGCTTGGTCCTTAATTAAACTATACAAGCATGTAATACACACATCTAATGCTTGGTGGTTGTTCTTGTTTTCGTATGAAATATTATGGAGAAAAAAGATTTGTTAAATTGATACATATATACAGAGATATTTATTGATTTTACATGGTTGTAATGGTCGACTAATCTATAGAACAATGGACAACGACAAAAGAAAAGCTATGTGAAATTCAACCTTGACAAAAATTTTTATTAAGGAATGCTTGGAGCAAGTGTACAAGAAATAAAAGAAAGGAATTGCTTTCAACAAAACTGAGTGGCAAGCAATAATTGATGGGTTTGAGGCAAAAACAAGAAAATGGTATGAGCGAAAGCAACTGAAGAATAAATCAGACAACATGAAGAAAGAATGGAACATATGGTATAAATCATTTTCTAGTGAAATCGGCTTAAGATGGGATAGTGTTAAGAATATTGTTAATGTTTTGGGTGAGTGGTGGGAGCGAAAAATCTTAGTATGGATTAGTTTTTAAATATTTTTTAGATTAGAATTTAATTTGAGAATCTTAATTGTCAATTACTTGAATGCTTGGAGGAAAATTGTAATATCCCAATATAAATTTTAATAGTTAATTTGGGTTAATAGAAAATTAAAAAAAAATAAATAAAAAAAATAAATAATTTTTAAAAAAAAAAAAAATAAAAAAAATAATAATAAAATAATATTATTAAATTATTATTATAATAATAAAAAAAAGAAAGGAAGAAGAAGAAGAAAACGAATTTGCTTCGTCCGCCACCTCAACAGTAACAATAATAAAATAATAATAAAAAAAAAGAAGAAGAGAGAGAAAATAATTAAAAAAAATGTGGGACCCACTGAATTTTTATAAAAACTCACCTTCCTTCATTTCCTCATTCATTCCTGCGCGCGAGCTGAGGCGGAGAGAACGCGAGTTACCGGTGCGAAATATCTAAATTTTTAAGGTAAGAGTTTTTAATAGGATATTTAGGGTGTGATTTTAAGCTTTTCAAGACTAAGTAAGTGTTCTAAAATTTTTTCTTAGTCATCCTTCTTCTTTGGTTTCTGAGTTTGTAGTGGTAGAAAATTTAAGATCTGGAAGAGGGATGAATTCATGTTGAATAAATATGATTTTTGAGGTTGTCAGTAGTATAATAAATGTCATAGAGTATAAATTTATTAATGATCTTTGAATTTATAGCTTATGGATCAAATTCTAGACTAGATCTGAAAATATATGTTGATTTATTGAGGTTTAGATGATTATTTGGGATGAGAAATGAATTATTATGGCTATAGGATTATGATTCTAAGCTAGAGACTTAATTTTTAATTTTTGGGTATTTTAGGTACGAATTTATGAAATAAAAAGAAAATTTTAATAATAAAAATTAGTTTAGAAGTTGATTTTTAGATTATTAATGTTTATTGATAATTAAAAGAGGAGTTAAAAATTATACTTAATAGTATTAACTATAGATTTGTATTAAGATTGAGATTAGGAATTATGTTATATTTTAATTCTATTATTAGAATTATTTTATTAGTTTCAAAAATTGAAACTAATATTTATAAATAATATGTTATTTGTAGATTGTATTACTGGTGAAGATTGTGGTGAGAGAGAAATTTTAAGGAATAATTTATTGAAAAAGCCACAAGGTAACCATGCTTTTAATTTGTGATTAGTGTTACTTGATGTTAATTGGGTGATTATTGAGAAAATTATGAAATTTTTTTAATATTGTATAATTGTGCAATATTATTATGAATTTGTTTGATTATTGTGGGAGGTGTTGGGAGACTTGCTATTGTTGTTGTATTTATGTGCCACGTGGTACGCCCCTATTGGAGCTCAATAGGTGGTTTGTAAGGGCTCGGGCTAATCTACCTTTGGCCGGGTAATTTAGTACCGAGTGAGGGCTACGGCTCGAGGTTAATGGAGGGATATAAGGATGGTTGTTTGTGTTTATTATAATATTTCTTATATTTGTTGGAATTATATTATTTTTAATTCTCACTTAGTAAGCACACACTTAACTGTTTGTATATACTATCATAAATTGGCTTTGGTTACTGGGACTTTTGAGTCTCATTATGTGGTTAACAATTTTCAGGAGAAGAGCCACGAGTGACACGTGGAGGAGTCCTAGAGGCTTAGTGGTATAGATCCACTGTCTCTTTTGGGTATTTAATTTATGATTTATAATGTGTTATATTGCCAATATTAGGGCTTTTTGTTTATTGTCAATTATATGAATATATAAATGTAATCATGCCTTTCAAACTATTTCTATTTTTAGTACAATTTGGATGACTGTAATTTTAATATTTGGTTTACTTTGGATTGGTTAAAATGGCATGATTATAAGGCCAAATAACTGGCTTGTGTTGAAAATTTATTAAATTGCTTATTTTACTTGTTGGGAGTATAAGGATGGACAAATGTGATTTAGTTTACTTGTTGGGAGTATAAGGATGGACAAATGTGATTTAGCCTAATGGCATGTGGGAGGTAAAAATTTATCTGAAATGTTAATTATAAAATATTTTATATTGAAATTATTGATATAAAAATGTGTTGGGTGGCTGTAACCCAACTATGGTTGAGTTAAATTATTTTAAAAAAAAAAAATTTTGGTGTGTTACAAAAATCCCCTTTATGAAAAATTTAGACATAAAGGGCTGAGGTTTACAAGGGAATTAACCTTAATATTTAGAGATGTCCTGGCAATTGGGGAGACACTGTTTGTACCATCTGCTACCTAGAATCAAATAGAGGATGATGATGATAAGGATGTGTATCGCCCCACCATTGACCTTCAAGAAGGATTTGGTGATAGTGAAGAGGAGCTAAATTTATCTGACACTGCAGCACCTACAAGGGTTACTGATGAGCTGTTAGGCTTGAATGTCACCACAAATACCAGTGAAACTAGCGGTGATGGAAGTTAAGGCAAGAGAAAGAGGATTGGGGGAATTGATGGGAGGAAAAAGAAAAAAGTCCATGCCTTAATGAAAATAGCAGATGCAATAAGTGAAATAACTAAAGATAATAAAGCTATAATAGAGATAGTGAATAAGATTTTGGCAAATGATATAGGAGTTTTTGAGGTTGTGGCTCACCTAAACGGACTCCTAGAAGTTTTTGGTGATAAAGATTTACATTGGAGATGTGTCAATCTTGTTTTATACAAGCCTACGTGAGATGCTTATTAACAACTTAAAGATCATCTCGATTACTTGGTTAATTGATTGAAGCACCAAGTCTATCATCTACTAGATTTTATTTCAAAGAATACATTTGGATGAATTTTTGTAGAGGTTTATGATGACTTGACTTATGTTTAACTTGTAGTTTTCCATGCTTAGGATTACTTAGTTTGTAGTGAATATTTAACTCTTATCTAATGCTTACCTTATGTTTTATTTTTATGTTATTAGATGATATTTATATACTATGTATTTTATATTATATACAAATGATATCTACATACTATTTTATCTTAGGTTGAAAAATCATGGAAGATTCGAATGAATATATGTTAGGTTGGAATGAAGGTTAGGATGTAGATGTGGCTCATCAACTACTTCCCTTGTTACAACAAGATATAACTAAGCAAGAAGAAATATGTTAATTAATTAGTGAATATGTAATGCCATATGAGTGTAAAGAGCCATGGAGAACCAGCAGGCAAACACGGTAAATGTCAATCAATGAGATTTTGCAAGGTCATCTTGCTTGTTGTTATGAAATGTTTCGAATGCAAAAACATTTGTTTAGGCAACTATACGCTACAGTAGTTGATCTTAGTCTAAAGAAATCTAAAAAAATGAGACTTGAAAAAATGGTTGGAATGTTTTTAAATATAGTTGGATATAGAGTTGGTAATAGGATGATACAGAAATGATTTCAACATTCAAGGGAGATTGTCCATAGAAATTTTCATAAAATATTAACTGCCCATCTTAACCTTTCCCAGGCAAACATAAAGCCATTTGATCCTTTGTTTCAATGATGTCATTCAAAAATAAAAAATGATCCATGATATTGGCCTTTCTTTAAGGATGCTATAGGCACAATTGATAGCACTCATGTGCCATGCATGATTAGTTCTACTGATCAAAACAAATTTACTAGAAGAAAGGGACATGCAACACAAAATGTCATGGCTGTATGTGATTGGGACATGTGTTTTACTTTTGTCATTGTGGGACGGGAAGGTACGGTTCATAATGCCCGAGTGTTTGATAATGACATATCAACTCCTTCAATGCATTTTCCGCATCCACCTCTAGGTATATTTTATTGAAGTCACTATAATTATTATTGCATTGATTTAATGTTGGTCAAATTTACAATACTTCCTTTTATTTAATAGGTAAATATTATTTGGTTGATTCTGGTTATCCAACACTAAATGGGTATCTTGGTCCATATCGTTGTGAATGTTATCACCTTCCAGACTTCAAGCGAGTTGCAAGATTTGCAAACAATAATGAGGTCTTCAATTATTATCATTCAAGCTTGAGATGCACTATAAAAAGAACTTTTGAAATGTGAAAGAATAGGTTTACAATTATACGAAAAATGTCCAAATTTAAATATAAAACACAAGTTCAAATTGTTTGTGCAATAACTTTATTAGAAGAAATTCAATTATTGATGAGCAATTCATACAAATTGAAGATAAAAGTGTAGATGTTTATGAGAAAGATACTGATATTGGTGAGACATCCTCAGTAAATCTATCCGGATCATCAAGACACATGTAGCGTGTTCATAATATAATTAGAGATCAATTTGTAAATCATATCAATTGAATATTAATTTATTTTAGGTTTTTGTGATTGAATATTTAAGATATTTTATTTATTAGTTATGATTTTAAGTTTAATATTTTTACTCACTAGATAGTCAACAAATATAAACATGCTTAATTTAGATTTAATTTTAAGATAAAAAAATTTATGCTTATTTTTACCATTAAATATTTCAACTAACTTTTAAAAAAAATATTCAAATATAAATTATATTATATTAACTAATTTTTTAACCTTAATTTATTATTTTTAATTGAATCCTAATATCAATTATAAATTTTTTAATTCAACCACGGTTAAGGGTTTTAGTCTTGAAGAGTCAGCATTGCCAATGATACAACTTTCCCCAAAAAGGATCCTGACCAGACTTGACTTTGAATCAGTGTGGGTTCTCGATAAGTCTCGTTCAGCTCGAAATAGGACAGACCTAGAACGCCAGAATCCGGATGCCAAAAACACAATAAACAAATTTCTACCCCAAAAAAAAAAAAAAAAACCAAGAAACAAATGTCAGGACCAGAAGGCAGCGGGTCCATCTTTTTCATCTGAGCCATTGTTGGTATAAATGAAAATTTCCTCTGCACATTAAATGCTCACGTATCTAATAAGAGAACTATGATAGTCAAGCTTTAATGCTCATAAATAGACACGTAAATCAATTTTAAACTTTAATATAATTTTATATTTGTATTTTATGTTATATATGCAATTTTAAGTTCATAAACCCAATAAATGACTTCGCCCATGTAAAAAAAAATGCTATAAATCGCTTCTAATTATTTAGTTGAAATAAAAAAAGATAATTAAATTATTAATATTGTTTTTAAAAAAAATTCTCAACTCACTTTTATTAAATGCACCATCATTAAAAACATTTTTCCTCTTGTAACTTTTTATTCGCTACTCATTAAAAATTGTCGAAGGACAAAATTGAAAGAAAGTCATTAATGTTTCACTTTTTAATGCAAAGTGATTTTTAAAAAGGAGATAAATTTTTTTTAGAACGCGACTAATGTATAAATTTACATGAAGTATTCATTTTTAAAGTTTGAATATTAATTATATAATTCATTTTAATTTAAAACGTACAATCTTGAAAGAATATTGATAACAACTAGAGAATTTGTTGAGGCTTGAGAGTACATTAATGTGCTGATGGTTGCAAGACAACAATGTCACTGACAAGTTTTTGATCTGAATATTGCCAAAAAGTTGATTGACCATAATATCACTAATCTCTCTAAATTATAATATATAACATATTTTAAAAAAATTACTTGATTCAAAATATAAGGAATTGCATAATTTTTATAATTATTTTTTAAAACTATAACCATACTTCATTTTTTACTCATTTTGAAAAATAATACATTAAAATTTTAAATATCATCATCAAAGCACTTATATATAATATTTAATGAGAGCAAAATTGAAAAGACATAAATTCTTTTAAGAAATTAATGTTTCAACTAACATTTTTTAAAAATTGTGAATTAGTTAATAATATCCAATATTTTGGTTTAGATGGAGTGTTAATTAACAACTGGGTACTAATATTATCATTAACGCTGTAAGTTGATGCCAACTATATATGTTTACCATTTAACACCTATTAATAGTCACGACATTGAGGTAAAGTTATAAAGATATTTTCAATCTAGTTATCGCTGTATACCAATTTACTAATACTTATTTAGGTAATTAAAATGCCCCGATCATTCACGTTCATTCATGTAATGTAACACCCTCAAATTTAAAAATCGATTTTTCACAAATTATTAATTCAACAACTCATTTTTTTTTATTGAACCCTTATCATACCCTTATCATGGTAGAAAAACATCCAAGACAATATACCACAGGTCATAAAATATCTCAAAAAGCAATTAGAACCATGAGGGACAGATATGATCCTCATAGCATGTTATTCAAATCAAGTCATAAATTAAAAGGGATAGACATAATCCTCTTGAACATATAAATGCATTTAATAAAAAGAATTAGAGTTTACATGCTTCACAAAGAAGATATGTCCTAAGTTGGCACAAGATACATTGTATAATCCAAAATAAGAGGCAACGTAAAAGATGGTGTCTCATACACCATAATTATACCTCTGGTGCTTTCTCGGCCGAACTCGCTCCTGTAAAAATATTAACCACGGGGAATGAGACTTAAAAGTCCCAGTAACTAAAAATTAATATGTAATGATGCATGCGGATGTAACTAATCATGCGATTGCTAAGTGGGCACACAAAACATTTAACCGAATAATATTTTCAAACAAACCAAACAAGTATTTAATTTGCATGACTGCACCTTATATCCTCCTTTCGCCATGCTCGGACGCCAAATCACCCGGCCAAAGGTGAGTTGGACCAAGTGACACGCCACTCATTGGGTCCAATGAGGGCTTACCACGTGGTAATAATTAACCGAACAAAAATTTCCATTAACACCATACATTAAATACCCTGACAAGTCATGCATCATTCAAATATTCAAACAGGAATATATCCGAACAATAATATCTCATCATGATAAACAAAAATAAGTTTTTAACCCACTTGGCAATAATTTCAAACAAGTATATGCAGTATTTATTTTTAATAATTCATAATTTTTTCAAACAACAAAACAACACATAACCATTCACAAACACACCCATCACAACACATTAATAATGGTTACCTTGTGTCTTGAATAACAAGTTCCCCTTCACAACTCCTTTTTCACCACTCTCTTTGTCAATATAATCTACATAATTATTTCACAATACTATATATTAATTTTACATTAAAATAAATAACTCTAATTTAAATAGTTAGAAAGTCTTAGATCTATAATCTATATTAACATTAATTTAAGATTTATGCCTCATTTAACTTCCCAAATTCTTTTCTAAAATTCTCGTACCCTAATAAACTATTTTTTTTATCCTCAAATCACTTCTAGTATCACAATTTCATCCTTCTATATTCTAAAAATTCGTCCAAAAATAAATTAAAAATTTTAAAATTATCCTGAAGCCTCAAATCACCTTTCTATAACTTCAAAAATACCTATTCATACTTAAATAAATATTTAATAATCAGAGGTTCATCCCTACATCTCAGATTCCACATAAATTCGACCATATAGATCTAGATTTTAACTCAAAAATTCTTAAACATGAGTTTCAACCTCAAGAAAATATTCTATAATATTTATTATATCTCTAAGAGTTTTAACTTATATTTTTAATACATCATATCATCAGATTAACTATCCTATAAAAAAATTTTAATCAGAATATTTACTCTATCCTACAAAATAATCATATCACTAGAAAGCTAATATTATTTAGAAAATAACTATAAAATTAATTTTGTAATTAAATAAATTTCTAAATGCTAATCTAAACAGAAAAGTTAGAACATATCTGAAGAAAAAAAAATAATTCTCCCTTGCAAGAAAACGCCGAGCAACGTGAGAGGAAGAGAGAAAAATAATATAAAAATGGGATTGTGAGTTCCAAAATTATATTAAAAAAAACTATAGGTCTGAGTTTAATTATTCAAACCTTTGGGCCATAAGTTACAATTTCCTCTAAATTGCATCTTAGCCTCTCATGCTTCCTAATGCACACACCCCCTCCTTTTTATACATGAAGGCACCTCTTCTCTTCCCTCATCTAACCAATGTGGGATTTAGAAACAACAACCTTTCACCCCCCTTTTTTTTATTCCTTCTACCTTCTCTCTCTCTTTTTTTAACACACACATAAAAAAATTATTTATGTATTATATCTTAACTAAATATTGCTTAGGTGTTTTAAATTTAAATTTTTAAATTCATAATTAAATACCTAACCATAATATTATTTCTAAATAACCTCAAATAATATAAATTCCTATTATTATCACTTTTTTCCTCAAAACCTAAATTCCACAATTTCTTTATTATATAAAAATCAGGATGTTACATGTAATCCGGAAAATAGGAAGAATTTTGATCTCATAATACAAGCTTTACTTGTCAAAACAAATTAGAGGGAACTTGGCGTGCCCATGCAAAAAGTAAGATTTTTAAAAAGGAGAATGATAAGTCAGAACATTGTAAGAATATTAATGTAAACTTAAAAATTTTAGTAACAAAACATAGTAAAATGAGTATTGAAATTTAAAATGTTAGTGTTAAAAAATCTTAATATAATTGTTCGTAAAAAACAAATAATCAGGTGTGGTGTCACGAGGTGTGCTAAAGACGCGAGGTCTCAAAAGGATGGAAAAACCTGACTTTTAATAAAACGCGGGAACCTGGGCTCTCTTGCCACAATTCACCCAGATGTGAGAATTCGAAGTGAAGAACACTGATGGAGATGCATAAAAGTAGAGATGCATTAATCAAAGAAAAAAGGTGGCGGGTTATGTTGATCGTACAACGGAAAATAAAGACTAAAGTTACATGATAAAAAAAAATAAAGTAACAGACGTAGAGTCTAAGACTGATAGTTTGTTAATGCTGATGATGATTGTTGAGAGAGAGCTCCTCTATTTATAGATGATCCTGGCTTGGTGCCCAAGCTTTATGATTGTGACTTTCCTTAAATTTAGGAAGCACTTCCTCCATCATGTTCACTTATCATGAGTGATGGTCTTAACTTAATGGCTAAGACTTCATAAATATTCTTTTTTATATATAATTATTTTAAAGCCAATTAAGTTGAATTAGGCCAAGGCCTCCATGTTCGCAACTTGGGTGCAAACAATGCCCCTCGCATATAAATTGGCCAGAGTCTTCGTAAGCTAATTTTGTATAGATATATCTTGAAGGACCAGTTCATTCTCATTCTAATTAATGGTTGATCTAGTACTTTTCTTGAAGGACACCCTTGTGATTGAGGATTAAGGACTATGTGATCCAGCTTAGGATCAAGTTTCTCAAGGTTTAAGACCTCAAGAACTGGTTTTGGAATTAGCCCTTCGAGTTTTTGAACTTTAAGGACTGATTTTGTAAAATCTAGTTGTTGTGAGGCCCTTGTGGAGAGAGCTCTCATGGAAAGGGCCCTTGCAAAACTTGCCTTTCTAACTTTGGCTCCTGCAGTGCTAGCCCTTATGGTTATAGCCCCTGTGGTTGCGGCCCCTGTGATGTTGGCCCTTTGGTTGTCGCCCCTATGACTTCGACCCTTGTGACTTCAATCCCTCTAGTGCTGGCCCCAATGGCTTCGACTCCGATGGTGTTGGCTTCAATGACTCTGGCTGTTGTGGCTCCGGCCCTTTTGGTGCTGGCCTCGATGACTTCGGCCCTTGTGGCTCCGGCCCCTCTGGTGCTAGCCCCAATAGCTTCAGCCCCAATGGTGCTGGCCCCGATAACTTCGGCCCTTGTGGCTCCGACCCCTTTGGTGTTGGCCCCAATGGCTTTGGCCCTTATGGCCGAACAAGCCTACTATTAAATTAAACTTGTCATTTATTTTTTGAGGGATGTTATAGCGGTCCTCGTTATTGATCTTTGGGTCGAAGGGTACTTTGGGAGACTGCCCTACGAGTCTATCTATTCTCCGAAGGTGTGAGCCAATCGGAGCTTGCTCTTGCAATGATCTAGACAGCATAGCAAAGATGTTCCTTTCCTTTAGAGTTTGCAACAGAGCTCTTTGCCTCTCGCTAGCTCATACTTCACGTTCTGCATGTGCAGCCACATTCTCTGAGTCATAAGACTCACGTCTATTTTTTCGAACAACATATTGATCCTTACGTGTCTTAGGCATTTCTTTCACACGAGTCCCACTAGGTATGCCAGAGACGCTGAGTCTCAATAGATAATGAAAAGGGTCCTGAGTTTCCTTACCACAGTTCATTTGAATATAAAAAGATATAAGGCTTTGGTAGAACAAGTGTATAATTTTATTTGAAGTGAAAAAATTACAGACTAAAACCAAGAATTAGAAAGGGCTAATGAATGTAAAATATACGAGTTTTGATTGAGTGTTGAC
This sequence comes from Prosopis cineraria, assembly GCF_029017545.1. Taxonomy (NCBI): domain Eukaryota; kingdom Viridiplantae; phylum Streptophyta; class Magnoliopsida; order Fabales; family Fabaceae; genus Prosopis; species Prosopis cineraria. Next base: position 25,049 of record NW_026555829.1, on the reverse strand, counting down.
TAGCCTTCTCTATTTTTCTTCTTTTTATTTATAGTGTCGAATAGCAGAAGCCTTTCCTTTGAAACTTAGCACGTTCTATCGAAGAATCAGGAATCTCACGAAACTTATGGCACGGTCTCTCCATTTTGATAACTAACCTATTTCACCGAACTACATGGGCGAAGATTTCGGCATTACTTAGGATTATGTCTTCGTGCCAATGGTCTGATATTTGAAACTGACGGAATTTCAACATGTTTACTTGTTGTGGACTTTATTGAGTTTCAGGGCCAGTCTCTTTTGTTTATATTGGGTCTGACGCTTTGATTACTCAACCCAACTAACCTCGTGACCTATTTGAGCGACGTTTCATATTCAGCCCAAACAATAATATTGATATTTTTACAAGGTCCTTATTTTTCATTCTCCATTTTATAAAAAGAAAATTATTGCAAAAAAAAAAGAAACAAATATATGGCATAAAAATGGAAAATGTATTTAGAGAGTAGAATAAATTATATTTGTGTATGTGAGTTGATTTTTTTGTAAAAACTCGGCATAAACTTCAAAATATAATAAATTGAACATTAAAAATGACAGCATCTCTGCAAGAGAGGTTTGATTCCATTCAATAGTCGTTTTAATTTACATTCCCATCTTGTAAATCGATTTTGGTTTATAGATAAAATATAAGAAATATGATATTATAAAGTATACGTTAAATAATGATAATTTTAAAATTATAAAATAAAGATTTTTTAATAACATTGTCAAAGTTATAGCATGTTATTTTACTTTCTTTTTGTTTTCAAAATTGATAGAAACAAGATGAGCTGCCTACTTTTGAAAGATGCGCTCATAAGTAGTGTTTAATTGTGTTTTAAGAAGGATTACTTTTAATGAAATAATGCTTGTGGACAATAAAAAAAATATATATAATTTTTACGACAATAAAAGTCATGTTAATATTTAAAGTATAAACAATAATTTAGTTTCTAACTTTTTTAAACAGTACTCATTTATTAAATATTATAATTACTTTTACATAAATTGAGTTTGGGTATTTATCATGATGAGTTTCAATTTCGAACCATTTTACTTAAAAACTATATGATCCATACATTATTTGGCAGTACTAGTTTAATGAAACACCTTGTTTTCAATTTTTTTATATTAATAGATGAATAATATAAAATAAAAATAAAAATTTATCATTATTTTGACGTTGAATAGTAAGTTTATTATCTAAAAATTATATCTCATCGCATCAATAAAACGTTAAGGTATTTATTGCTATGATGAACAACCCTCACACACACACATAATATAAAGATTTTAATAAATTATATATGTTGCTTATTAACCATAAATCATGCAACTTATTTTTTATATTCACACATACTAGTTTTACATATAAAAAGAGAATAAATGTTAAGTTTTAAAAATTTAATTTAATAACGATCAGGTTTAAAAAATTGGTAGTAAAATAAGTTATAGATACTAATCAAATCATCACGTGACTCTTATTTGCATATCACTGGAGCCCATGTAAAGGTTTTAGACCATTGATTCACAAAAAAAAAAAAAGGTTTTAGGCACTTGTAATTACATTTGTTACAATTATTATTTGTAATTAATTCTTTAAATCCTTTTTGTAAAGGTTAAATTAATGCTACTCCCGTCTAAATGCAATACATCTTTCAATCACATTTTGCATATTAGAAAAAAAGGTATGGAAATTGCACTACAGGCCTTAAAAAATAAAAAATTTATTTTGGACCTAATACATTTTGATATTGCGTTGCAGGCTTAAAGCTCTTTGTTGCAATTTTTCTTTAGAGCAAAGGTACAATATTGCCCTTATGTGATTTGAAAATTCACATTATATGTAACACAATATTCATGAATGCACAACACAATGTCCATGCATGTTCAATTAATTTTCAGGTTAAAATATACATTACATAGAGCATATACAATATAAATGTCAATAGATGCATAACACAATGTTCATGAGTTTTTAACACAATATCCATGTATGTCCAATTGATCTATATGTTAATTAAAATAAAGTTATGTAGAGCATGCACAACATATTGTTCATGGATGCACAATACAATATTCATGAGTTCTCAATACAATATTCATGTGTCTCCATACACGGACATTTAATTGATAATATATGAACATTGTATTGCACATTCATGTACATTGTGTTGTTTATTGTTTGCATCACTTATACATTTTATTAAACCTATTAATCAATTAGATATGCATGGACATTGTGTCATGCATATATTTTTAGATATGATTTTTTGTACTAAAGTATAAGATATTTGAAAAAAAAGTTTTATTAATGATAATTATTTCAATGAAAAATATTAATGTATATTAATTTTTTTCCTCTCTTATTAGTGAAGAAATTTTTGAAAGTTGATAAAAAAAATTAGACTATAAACTACATATTTAACAAATGGAGAATTTCATTAAAAGTTCTTGTATATGACATAATTTTAATTGAGATTAAAAAAATTTTAAAATTTCATTGCAAGCCTGAGTGGCTGAAATGAAATATATTCTCTTAGTTAGAGGACCAAAACATCTTTAATAATAATTAGCATTATTGAAATAATAAATTAGTTATAGTTTTTATAAATAACATTATTATAATAAAATCTAAAATTATAGGTTTTACAAGTAAATTACTAGAATAAAAGCACCATATTGTTTTTTTCCCCAATAATATACTTGTAAAAATCATAACTTAACTTGTTATTTCAATTATGTTATTTACAAAAATCATTACTTGACTTGTTATTATAATAATATTACTTGTAAAAATTATAACTTGACTTGTCATTTTATCAATTTTACTTATAAAAATCATAACTGACTTGTTATTTTAGTTATGTTACTTATAAAAGCCATAATTTAACTTGTTATTCTAATACTGTTATTTGTAAAGACTGTAATTTAATTTATTATTTTAGCAATGTTAATTATAATTGAAGGATATTTTGATTATTTAACTTAAAAATATTTATTTTAGTCTCCCTAGTTTGCAATGAAATTTTAAAATTTTTTGAGTTTTGGTTGACATTATGTCACATTCAAGAATCTTTAATAAAATTCTTCCTTTAAAAAACCTGCATTGGTGAGTGTAATTTTGCCAAAAATACTTTATAAATTGGGATGAATTGAATATTTTTCATGTCCACATCAATTAATAAAAGATAACTTAAAAAAGAAATAATTTGGAAAAGTAGTGTAGATTGGCACACAAAAAATATTTTCTAAAAAATAAAAAAATGTATCTAAAAAATGATATTTATCATTTTTTCTTGAAAGTAAATTTTTACCTATCAATCACAAATGGGTTAAAGTGTATTTTCACCATTTAGCCATTCTTTTAAGAGCACTTGTTATTTTAAATTTTAATTTAGTACAATTTCTCTGTTCAATTTTTCAAAATGGTGCACTCAGTATTTAGTTGTTGAAAAAAATTAATTTTAACCATTATTTAACTTTCAAATTGTAGGAAGTAATTTTAAAATTTACAAAAAATAATCAATAAAATTACACATTAGTACTCTATAAAAAATTAGTATCAATTGAATCTTTTAAATTACATATAAATAACATAGCATAGATGTTATTTCTTAACCACACAATATTTTAGAAACTTAATTAATATTAACTTTTTTATAAGATACTTCCTCCAGTCTAAATTATAAGACATTTTTAAGGAAGATTTAACGTCTCAAAATATAAGATATTGATAAAAATAAGGTTTTATTAATGATACTTTTTTAATATTACTCTTCTCATATATTCTTTCTCTTCAATATTTTGTCATTAATGGAGTATTGAATGAAGGACATTTTTTAAAATTTATATTTCTTTTTTTAAAAATAAGGTAATAAAGTGTATTTAATGAGTTTTATTGATATGTAAAATTTTGTCTGAAAGTGTCCTATAATTTGAGATGCAGGGAGTACTTATTTTGAATTTTTTAGTTAATTAACTTAACTTTTTTTAATCAATGAACTATTTTAAAAATTTTAGAGGAAAAATTATGTTCCCTCTGTCCCAAATTATAGGGCACTTTTGAAGAAATTTCTTCATTTCAAAATATCAGATACTTCAAATAGATTAAGGTTTTATTAAATATATCAATTTCAATATTTCCTTTTTTCTCTATATAATTAATTTTTATCTCTTTTCTTTCAATGTATTAAACGATGGGTATTTTTTAAAGTTTATATTTTTATTTTAAAAAAATAAGGCTGTTAAGTGTATTTAATGAGGTATATTTATATGTAAAATTTTATTTAAAAATATTTTATAATTTAGGATGAAGGAATAACATTTAAAACTTTAATATTTTGATCGACAGTTCTATTAACACTAATGGTGCTGCAACATGTAAAGGCATCATCAGGGATGATAAGAGAAATTGGATTAAAGAATTTTTCAAATACCTTGAATATTAACCTAGCATAATAACAGAATTTATGGGAATTCTTGAGGGATGAAACCTTTGCTGCAATGTGAAATTAGCAAGAGTCAAGAGTCAATATCCACTCTGATTTGATGGAGGGATTGTCACTCATTAATTATACTTACTCTGAGAGACATCATTATTTTGACACTATCAAAAAAATTAGAGATCTTATTATGAGAGATTGAATTGTCACTTTTGACCATGTTCATAGAGATAAACAGATGCATTAATCTTTTAGCTTATTGGCCTCCACACGAAACATTTAATATTGTAATTTTTGATGTACCATTACAGATTATAAAAATCTTATACTTTTAAATATGACTAGATTTTAATTTATTGCACGGTTTTACCATAATCTTGTAATTCAAAAAAAAAAAAAAAAACTTCAATGTTTAAGATACCATTGAGTGAGCGAACAGATGAGAAACGAAAACAACCTTTTTTTTTCCTTGATTTCTGCGTGTCATCCTTGCGCAGGAAACGAAAACAACCTTTAACCATAACTTGTTCCCTTCTGAATAAGTTTAGCAAAAAAAAAAAAAAAATCTTATAACTACGAATTTTGGAGCGAAGTGTTACCCACGTGTCAAAGTATAACTATCAAAGCCGTTGAAACAGGAAGTGGTGCTGACGAAAATCATACTGAGAGAGTGAGAGATTAAAAAGAAAGGCAAAAAAAAAAAAAAAGGCGGTAGACTGCAAGGACTAAGGAGGAGTGTGTGGCGGAGAGAAGATGACAAGATGACATTTTGGGAATTGACGGAGTGCACCGAAATTAAGTGCCCTACGTTTTTAATCGATTTTATTTTCAAAAAAATTAATTATTTAATTTATTAGCCAAACATCTGAAAAAGCAAAAAATCGATTCTAACCTTTAAAATTGATTTTTTTTAAAAGCTAATATTTTGAGCTTTTCCAGAAACGCTGATAAAAAAAACTGGAAAAATTACATAAAAAGGTTCAAAAAAATTATAAAAAAGCACAAAATTTTATTAAAAAAAAAATCAAACTCCCTTCTCTTCTCTTCTTTTTCTTAGTAAAATTCAAATTTTAAATCTTTAAAAAAGTTGTTAACATATATTAAGTTAAAATTAATTTTAAAAAAATAATATCCAAATAAATTATATTATAATATAATCAATTATGATTAAAATCTAGCACTTAATTAATTATTTTCATAATCTATTATATCCAATTGAAATCCAAACGGACCCTAAACCATCATCGCCGAAGCACATCCGATTCGCCGGCTGGACTCAAATGTCCGACCCGATGGGCCCCTCTGCATTCAATGCAGTCGTTTATTCATTACCTGCCTCACCACCCAGTCTCTCTCTCCTCCCTCGACTTGTCTCTTACTCTAAGCCTACCCTTCTCTTCTGTTAACAGGTTTTATTGCTCTTCTGAACGATCTCTTTTACAACGTCCCATCCATTTCACTAGTACGCATATCTGGCCACCTACTAATATCTTCATTCTCAGTCTTCTCCCGATACCACCCTTAAATTCTATGCCTCTTCTTCTCCTTCCTCTCTCTCTTCCTTACTCCTCGCCTTCTTCACTTTCTCAACATGATGGTCCAAGAGGAAGTCATGAGTGATGCCTCTGCTCCTCCTCGTCCCGTGCTTTTCATATCCGCTGGCGCTAGCCATTCCGTTGCCCTTCTCTGTAAGCGCCGACTTCCCACTTATTTCTACTTTTTAGATAAACAATTTTGTCGTACTTTTGTTTGGGGTAGATCGTTTTGGAAATTTGTGGAATCGGAGGTTATCTTGACATGACCCCTGGACTGTGTTTTGGCCCATTGGCATTGACCTGAACTTCTGGACAGTGGCTTAACGAGGAGTTCAATGCTGTCACTCTTGGGAATACCTTGCTGTTTAGATAAGAATTAAGATAGCCCACTTGATTTACACCTGTCTGTTTTATAACCAATCAATTGAGGTAGATCAGTTACAGGCAAGATTTCAAGTTTGTGCTTTGGCTTCTTGTTGAGCAGCAGCAAGAGCCAAAAACTGCATTTGCTCCGAAAATGTTTTGAAAAATTGGTTGTGGATATATATGGACCACAAAATGCACATCTGCAACCTTCGTCATTCTACCCTTTTTATTTACATCAAGAACTGGAATCCTTGCATATTAGTGATTTATAATTTTCTTCGCTTCTGTCTTTGTTAAACTTACGGCTTGCTCAATGCCTATCCTTCACAGCTGGAAATGTTGTTTGCTCTTGGGGACGGGGAGAGGATGGGCAACTGGGACATGGTGATGCCGAGGATCGACTTTTTCCTACGCACCTGAGTTCACTGGATGGCCAAGAAATAGTATCTGTTACTTGTGGAGCTGACCACACGATTGCATATTCAGAGTCCCGCATGCAAGTATTTAGTTGGGGATGGTCTGCTCTCTATCTTTTAACTAAATTTTCTAACCGATAACCTTCCCATAACAGAAAATTTACCTTCCCTATAAATGCATGTCTTTTTACCCTTGGCTACCGTGTGTTGTCATCAATTGTGCTGAAAATGGAATCAAACAAGTTTGCCCATGCACTGTTTATGGAAACTCTAGCTCCTTTATGATACTTGCGCCCTAATCAATAATCAATAAAATATATAAAATTGTCAGTAAAATCTATCTAGGCATAACTATGGAAAGTTCATATTTTGGAAGAGGATAGCGTCTTAAAATGAAACATCGGAGGGAGATTTCTCAACACAAGGGCTGAAAAATGATATTGTTGGTTAACTTAAGAACGGAAAATCTTTGCTATGTTTTTAGGTCTCTCTGATCGCTATGCATAAAATAATTCCTGCATATGATAGGCAAAAGTCAAGTTTGATTTGTGGCGCTGAAAAATTGGGCACATTCTGCTATATTGTATGAAAAGTCATAATAAGTTTGCGGGCTTATTATGTTTGTTGTTGTCTTTTATCACTTGTAACTCCTGAAACATTTTTGTTCTCATCAAGGGGGACTCCTTTCTTCCATAATTTATCTTTCAGTTGGGTGACATCAGTACTGTTAGGTTTTTATGAACAATCATAAGCAGCTTCTGCTCTTTTTCTAAATTTTCAGGGGTGACTTTGGAAGGTTGGGTCACGGTAACTCTAGTGACTTATTCACTCCCCTGCCAATTATAGCGTTGCAGGGTCTAAGGATAAAGCAAATTGCTTGTGGGGACAGCCATTGTTTGGCAGTTACCATGGAAGGCGAGGTGCAGAGGTGAGCAGTTCTTGTTCAAAATTTGGCCACTCTTCGTTTTTGATTCTAACCTTTTTTCCAATTTCAAATTATTTTTATTTGGTCAATAAAGTTTGAGTTGTATGATTGAGTGTATTGATTGAAGCTGACAATTCCATCCTAGCAAGTTGCTTTGCAATATGTGTTGAATGTTATGGTTCACGTTTTTTATTTCATCGTCTAATGTTTTCCACCTCATTTGAGTGAAAATTTTCACTAAAAATTGCTGGTAAAAAAAAAAAATTGACTAAGATTTGAGGAGGAAGAATCAGACAAAGTTCTCCTGGTTCTGCTTATATTTGGTGTTTGTACCTATTTCCAGCAATTCTTGTATTTTTATTCTGTACTTGTCTTCTATCTCTTGAATAGAATTTCTTAAGGAACTATTTATGAGTAGAAGCTGTGAAGCAATACCCTATGTGGAATATTTGTTTTCTTTATCTCTGTAGGATAGACTTTCTTTCCATTTTTTCTGCAATTTTGATTTGAGAGCATATCAACCAAATTTCTTGATTATTGAAGACAAATGATTCCTTCTGTTGCCACAACTGCTGTAGTATTTTACAATTATTTGCCTATTTGGAGTGTTTCTTGACTTTACTCTGCCAATTGAAGTTGGGGGCGGAATCAGAATGGCCAACTTGGACTTGGCACCTCTGAGGACTCTCTTGTGCCACAAAAAGTTCAGACATTTCAGGTACTGCTTTTAGTGTTATTTTCCTAGGGCGTGAATAGTAAAATACATTCATACATTCAGTGTTAAGTTGCATTCATACATTCATACTCTCTTGTGCCACAAATACATTCATACATTCATACATTTCAGTTCAGACTTTACATTCATACATTAATGAGCATCAATTTACAATGTTAAGTTGCATTCGCCATAGCCTTGATCCATCAAATTGCTTCATGTCCACCTCTTTCTAAATTTAACTTAAAGGACTACCTCTTTATTTTAATCAATGTTTATGCCTTTCAACAACTTAATTGGTGAATAATAGTTTTTAGTGACTTCATTTTTAACAGGGAGTTGTTTCAATGGTTTAATAGTCACATTTAATTACTTTTTAATACTACTAGAACCTATTGAGTAGTCCCTTAGGTGTTAGTAATAATCTTCTAGTCGGTTGGCATTCCTCATGTTGTATAACGAGAGAAATTGGTGCCTGATCTATACTTTTAGATGATAAAGGTGCAATATAGAACAACAGACGGTGAAGTTGTCATCCCTGTAAACCATATGATCATTTAGTAAATGGTGTTTTACTCAGCCGACTCACATCTGTATTGACTCACATGGGCTTTTCTATCCTCAGAAAAACAATAGGCAGGAAAGGGATACCATGGTGTAAGAGATTTAGCATGTATCATTTTGTTTCTTGCGCTTATTTGTGAATAAAAAGAAGCATATATTCAACACCTTTTTGCGGTCAACAGCAGTTTGGATGTTAGCATCTTCCCCGTCCTCCAACCCTATTTTATTCTTTCTCTATAAGGTAGAAACCTTGTGATTGAATTTTTTGCATTAAAAAATGCTGGAGTTGAATCATTGTGATTATGACTAGCTTATCAACTACCTTCCAGTAAAAGCATCAGTGGTAATTTCCCGTTTTGCAAGTAGTGCTGATAACAAGGAAAGCAACAAGAACGATAAAACTGCCTCAACAAAAAAAAAAAAAAAGAAACATCTTAATATCTACATCGTCTATATCATTTTTCAGCAGGAAATCATATATTTATACACACTAATGTGAAATAGTACATTGTTGTAGGGTGTACCTATCAAAATGGTAGCTGCAGGTGCTGAACATAGTGTAGCTGTCACTGAGCATGGGGAACTGTTTGGATGGGGTTGGGGACGATATGGAAACTTGGGATTGGGAGACAGATCTGATCGCATGTTTCCTGAAAAAGTTTCTTCTGTTCATGTATGTCCTCAAATTGGTAGTATCTCATCTTTCCAGATTAGAGTATGATGACCTTGGTCATAGTTTGAGTGGTAGATGACTTTATCCAATGCTTGATTCCTGAGAAAGTTTTACTCGTAATGTAAAACAGAAAATGAAGCATTTCAGGGGTGTGCTTGCCAGTGTTTTGTAGGTTGACTTTGAAAGTATTTATTATATAGATGGAAAATATTGCTCTATACTGTATTTATTTTTGTCCCTAATTGCCCATTGCTTGTCTGTTTGTTTGGAAGTTACATGGTGACAAGATGGTCATGGTTGCTTGTGGCTGGCGGCATACAATATCTGTTTCTTCTTCTGGAGGAATTTACACATATGGGTGGAGCAAATACGGCCAGCTAGGACATGGGGATTTTGAGGACCACCTTGTGCCTCACAAGCTTCAGACCTTGAACGATAAATTTATTTCTCAGGTTTCCTCTTAATCATATCTTGGATGTATTAGCCTTTTATTTTCTAACTTCATGGAAATAAATTTAAGTGGTTCAGAAGATGCCAGTTCTCTTCACTCCTCTTTAATTGGTCCTCTCTTCCCTGAGTCCCAATTAGAGGCACCTTTTTTTTCGGAATGGAGTAGACTGTAGCTAATTGCCTAATTCTCATCAAGTGAATAACAGCTTCATTGTGTTGTGTCACATAAATTCCGATTATGTTCCTCTAGTTTTTTTTTTAAATTGCTCAAATAGAATCTTCTGCAGTTGTAAGAGCAATGTTTTTGGTGCTAGACATTGTGATTATGGATGTTCGTTTTCTATCTCTGAATTTTTCCTTATTTCTTCTAGATATCAGGTGGTTGGAGGCACAGTATGGCAATAGCATCTGGCGGACATCTATATGGCTGGGGTTGGAATAAGGTTGATGAAAACTTTTTATTCTTCTCCTATTTCGTTATATCTTGTATTGTAGTAACTAGAGATACTTGCTAGTTTAATAATTGGCAACTTGTTAAGGAATAGATGGCACAATATATGTGATACTCGTCTCCTAGTAAGAAAAAGAAAGTAGTTCCCAGTCTTATATTCCTTATATTTCATGACGCATGCATTTCATTTCTAGACGTGTTTGACCTTTTATGTTTCTCTAAATGCAGTTCGGACAGGTTGGAGTTGGTGACAATGTTGATCATTGCTCTCCCGTACCTGTGGAATTTCCCCTTGACCAGGTACCTTCTTGAGCCAAAATAATAGGACAAGGGCTAAGAAAACCTTGATGTATTTGTCATATTCTCTCTCTCTCTCTCTCTCTCTCTCTCTCTTTCCTCTCATTTTTTGTTTGTCCTGGTAGAAAGTAGTTCAGGTCTCATGCGGATGGAGACACACTATTGCTGTTACTGATAGACAAAATGTATATTCTTGGGGAAGGGGCACAAATGGACAGCTTGGACATGGCGAAACTATTGACCGGTAATTGCATGTGCACCTGAATAATTTTGTTGGAGCGCTTGAATGGTTAGATTTTCAAATCAATTGGGAAGAATTTCCTTGATGCTTATTGCTAACTTAATCTGTTGAGAATTATCAAGGGCCATGAACTCCTTATGATCCGAGCTTGACCTTGTGTGGCTGCCATCTTGGCATTTTCTTCTTCATAAAATTCTAGCTTTTAGTTAATGTCTGTCAGAAATTTTGACATGGTAGAACTATGATTCGTTGTATGTTTCGCCCTTAAAGGATTAGAGATTAGAGTCTCATCAATTTTGAAACTGGAGCCTAGTCCTAGACTCAGGTAATGGCTGTGTGTCATCGTTAGTCCTGAGTTATGAATGTCATCTTTGTAATTTGTAGGAATGGACCTAAGATTATTGAGCTCCTGAGTGTTGATGGGTCTTGTGGGCAGCACATAGAATCATCCTCAAAGGCTGATCCATTGTCTGGTGCGTCATTATTCGCATCCCTTATTATAGTCATTAATTTTGGCCTTTTCCATTTCACACCGTTTTCAAATGAATCTGCATTATGGTGGTTGGGCAGGGAGAACTTGGGTCTCACCAGCAGAGAGATATGCAGTTGTTCCAGATGAAAATGTGAGTTCTTGTGTTGGTATTCAAATACATTGTAGTTCAGGGGCAAGAAAGAATGTGTTGTTGATAATATAGATTTTTTGCTTAGTTCAGGAAAATGTGATCCTTAATATGACTATATGTATCACGAGAAGTTTCCAAATCAGATGAGATTGCTGCTGACTTGTATTGTATGATTAAACAGGTTTCTGGACTGCCTGGTAGTTCAGGGAGGGGAGACGCAAGCGTCCCTGAAAGTGATGCCAAAAGGGTCCGAATTTGAATGCTTAGTTTTCAGCAGATGAGAAGAATGTGTTGTGCAGGTCTACTTCTCACGTCAGTCCATGAGAGTCATCACATGCTACTAAGTACTGATATTTGGCTTTGATGATGAACCATGATGGTTGTAAATTGAAGCCGTGTCTTGATGAATGTTGTGTCTGATTGTCGTCTTCTTCTGTGTCTAGTTGTTAGGGAATACTACCTCTAGCATAGCTTGGTTTAATCTTCGTTTCAACGTGTTCTTAGAATGTGTATTTTGCTAGGTCCTCGTACAGGGCTTCTTGAAGGCATGACCAATCAGCCTTGAATCCTTTGGCGTTAGTTTGTGAAACTCTCATCCATTTGGAATAATTTTTTATGGTTTTGCCAATGCTATGTTTTTTAACTGATGGTATGCTTGATTATTAAGTACATTTTAATATATATATTTTGTATTTACTATTAAATTATAATTATGGTTATTATAATTGTCTATTTGTATTTACTAATTATTAGTAGTGCAAAAATAAAATTGATTAAATTAATTTTATCAAGTTTATTTAATAAATATTATAATTTAATAATGGATAGCAATATAGACAATAAACTAAGTTTGAGTTATTTGAATTTTGAACTTAGTAACTGATACATATTAAACCTAGAATAATTAAAATTATGGTTATTATAATTGTCTATTTGTATTTACTAATTATTAGTAATGCAAAAATAAAATTGATTAAATTAATTTTATCTAGTTTATTTAATAAATATTATAATTCAATAATGGGTTGAATAGCAATAGACAATAAACTTCCTAGTTTGAGTTATTTGAATTTTGAACTTATATCTAATATATATTAAATGTAGAATTATTAAATTTGGGCTAATCTCATTCTTATTGTTAATTTCAAATTAACGGTAGTCTCTTCATGCATGGTAGGCTCCATCATTTTTTGCTTTCTGGCAATTGTTACTCCTATTTACCCCTTGTCTTGCTCTCTCCTTCTCTTGTTGGTTGTATGGACGTAAACAGTGAGCTGTTTGAGTCATGTTTGGAAGAACATTGTCCTTAAGAATTATTTTGACACACCGGGATGACGGACCGGCAGTTTTACGAGATTAAACAAGTATTTCTTGCACAATGCAAGGGTACAGAACAGCAGCACTAATAGAAAAAACTTAGACAAAGAAGAGAAGTCGGAGGAGGAGAAGAATACCTTGAAAGCTTAAGAGGCTGGTACTGATCCTGTCTGCACCCATGGCTATATATAAGTCGAAGGCAGACATTGGGCTCATGATTTTGAATTAGACCCCATTAAGCACTAGTTACACAGACGTAAAACACATTTAAGCTCTTTTAAGCTTTTGTCTGAAAATATTAGGGGGTTACATGAATGTTTAGGAATTTAATCATCCGTTTTAGAGTCTGGTTAATGGCTAAAAAACATTCATGGTTTGATTTCAAACTTCAGACAGTCAAAAAATGAGATTTTTCGGTAAGCTCATGTAAATAAATAATTATTTATTTTTTTTGTAAAAATAATTCGGTAAAAGAAACTCAATGCCTTTTAAACTCACGTGCAGGAGGGCGAATCGATTGATTTCAACAACGATTGCCCTGAATTGGCTTGTTTCGTGCACATGAGCCCACTTCTTCTCCAAGTCCATTTTACTAACCCACTTTATTCCTTAGCATTTATACACTAGGAGAATTCTTCATTTAGGCAATGTGGGACTTTTGAACACACACGACAATCCCCCATATGTGTCAAAAAGATCTACTTTCATCTGAGTTATTCACATGGAGGATAATCACATTGAATTTGGTGTCTATCAACTTGAACCAAATCTAGATTAATAAAACTTAGCACACATAAAAGTCGATGTAACTTTATTATTGAACCAACAGATCTTGAGCGTGTATTAGAGGTCTTATTAATTGGATTATACCCCTATAGTTTCTATTGTTAACAATGGTTTTGCATGTTATTGGCCATGCGCGTGCCTAGTTTTAACAAATGCTCTAGAGATTTTGCCACGATCTCATAGAAGTGGCCTTACTCCATATTTGTATAGGTGTTTTCATCAAGTGTATTTGCAATGAATACACTATCCATAAGGACTATGAAAATATTAAGAGTTTTCGCTCAACCTCCGTTCAATGCATTCTAGCACTTTCTCAAGCCATAAGAAGGGACAAAAATTTAGTGCTAGTAGAACTAATAAGTAACTTGTTCTTACCCATTGAACCTTCTTCATGGGATCTCCAATCATAAAGGTTAGGTTGCCATCATCATTAATTTCAAACAAGTTTTAGTCTTATTCCCCTCGATGTTTCAATAATAAATTTCTTCTTCAGGGGCTTAGTTAATGGATCTGCCAAATTTAACTCTGATCTTACATAATCGATTGAGATGACCCCATCTTTGAGCAGCTACCTTATAATATTATGTCTCAATCAAATATGTCTACTTTTGTCATTGAATGTCTTATTTTAGCTGTTGTTATTGCAGACTGGCTATCACAATGTAAAGACATTGATGGTGTGGGCTTTTCACCTATTGGAATACTCGCTAAAAAGTTTTTAACCACTCAACCTCAGTTCTAGCCAGCTCCATGGCGATAAATTTAGAATCCCTTGAAGATTTTGTGTTGATTGTCTATCTTGCAGACTTTCAGTTTATTGCACCACCACCAAGAGTGAATATATAAACACTAATGGATTTTGTCTCTTTTGAATTCGAGATTCAGTTAGCATTACTATATCCTTCTAATATAATAGGAAATCCACTATACAATATACCATAATTTATGGTACCTCTCAAATATCTCAAGACTCTAAAGCCTCTCAGTGTTTATTGCCTGGATAATGGGTATATCTGCTCAATTTGCTTACAGCATAAGCTATATCAGGCCTTGTAAAATTCATCAAATGTAATAGACTCTCAATAATTTGTGCATACTTAAATTGAGCAATTGGGTCATCCTTGTGCTTTTTTAATTACACACTCGAATCATAAGGAGTACTCAAAGGAGCATTTTTTAGATGTCCAAACTTTTTGAGATTTTTCTCAACATAATGTTCTTGGAAAAGCAAAATTTCATTTTCATTTCTTATGATTTTTACACCTAAAATTACCTTGGCTTCACCCATATCTTTCATATCAAAGTTTAAAAAAAGAAAAATTTTTGTTTTATTAACAACACACATACTAGAACCAAAGATTATTATGTCATCCACATATAAGTAAGGCTGTACATGGGCAGGGTCAGGTAGGGCAGCCCCTTAACCCGATGCCCTGCCTTAAATGTTTTTGGGCAAGCAAACCAAGCCCAAAGCCTGACCCTATCCAAAAAATGCCCGACTTTGGAAGGGCTAGGCGGGCAAGATCGAGCAGGGATCAGGCTCATCGGGCAGGGTCTCTAGCCTTGCCCAAAAATTCAACATGAAAAAGTCTAAAACAATATACTACACACCTAGTAGACACTAGACAATATAAAATGATATTCTACCATCAACAACAATAAAGGAAGTGAAAAATAAAAGATAAGCATAATATGATAAAATTCATCACAACACAAAGGGATTTCTTTAATAATTCAAATATGGTCCAGTCATCCATAAATAAAAATAGCCTTTTAAGAGGCCATAGATCTATCTTCCATAAACATCAACCATCAACCCATCAAGGCATCAACCATCACCACAATAAGTTTTCAAAAGCCACAAGTCAAATGGTTTGATAATTCAAAGTTTAAACATAAAATTAATTTTAAAAAAACATCCAACATAAACTAGACAAATTAAGTTGCCAATGCCCATTTGGCCATTCCTCCTAAGGTTGAAGCTGAACTGCTGAACCATCACATCAAGAACCTGAAATAAAATAATAAGAAGAATTAAATTACATGACAATTTATAACAGAAAAAATAAATTAATTTAACAAAACTACCATATTGAGCATTGAAGCAACAATCTTTGTCCCTCTTTCAATCATCCACAGTCATAGTATCATATTGTCCTCCTTCAATGACAGTAGTTACTTCTAAAGGAAAAAGAAATCAAATTAAAAATATGTCCAACACTGTACAATAGCTAAAATCAATATTCATAGCACAAAAAAATATAGAAAAAAATCAAATTAAATTAAAAATATTACTAGATTGAAAAACATGATCTGTCTCTTTAAAGTTGTCAAATTCATGCAACTTATTAGTAAGTTCCGTGAGAGATGTTCCAAGTAGGAGCTAGTTTTGAGCACAAATTAGTGCTTCAGTCATTCGAGGAGATAGTGAACTCCTATATTGATTAACTACTCACCCTCCAGTGCTAAAAGCAGATTCAGATGCGACTGTTGACATTAGAATAGCCAACACATCTCTGGCTATAAGAGAAAGAATTTTGTATGTAGATGCATTTGCCTTCCACCATGACAAGATATCAAACGCTACACCAGAACCAGAAACGATCTCAAGATTAGCTTTAAGATATTTGTCTAACTCTGTTTGATCATCATTAGAAGTCTTTTACTTTTATGACTCCAGCCATAGAACACCAAGGTCATTATCATCATCTAAAGAGTCATCCTCTAATGAAATCACCCCTAATGATATAGATGAAGAGGGGATACTTGATTCCAAACTTACTCCAGCTGAATACTCATTATACAAATGATATAAGCAATCTTTCACCCTCATTTTCATAGCTGCACATGCATTTGAATCAATGTAAAGCTGCTCAAAAACATGATTCACATAAGCCAATTTGTATCAAGGGTCTAAAATTACAGCAACCATCAATAAAGGATTCATATTATCAGTTTGACCTGAATACTTCTCATATTTTGTTTACATGCTAAGGCTCATGTCCCTTAGGAGAGGATCAGCATTTAATATATTTTTTGCAACAAATTCTGCACACGTGCAATTTGATGGAAGCATGTGTTAGATGTCATATTCAATGTGGAAGAAAACATCAATGTGATATCATAAAAAACCTTCAAAAACTTGAAAAAGATACGGGCTCTACTCCAATCCCTTTCCTTAGGATACTCACGTCTACACAAACGACCGGTTGGGTTATGCTTAGAGATACGCTCATCCTCCTCATTAATTTTAAAGTGAGCACGATATTCATCATCTTCATCATGAATTCTTTCAAACACTTTTTCAAACTTTAAAGCAGATTCAAGCATCAAATGAGTAGAATTCCATCATGTAGAAACATCTAAGCATACAAGGCTTTTAGTGTCCAATTTCTCTCCATCAGCCCAACTTTTAAATTTACGAAACCTAGAAGGAGAGGAACGAACATACCTCACAGCATTTCTAATGGAATCAAAGCTCTCTTTTAACTCTTTCAAGCCTTCATTCACTACCAAATTCAGTACATGAGCACAGTACCTCAATTGTAAGTACTTGCCATCACATACTAACCCCTTCCAAGCCTTAATCCTCCTCTTTAAGTATGCTAAAGTTGTGTCATTAGCTATTGCATTATCCATGATTATTGTGAATACCTTGTCAATCCCCCAATCTAACAAACACTTTTCAATTGTCTTCCCTATTGTTTCACCTCTGTGATTTTCAATCATACAAAAATTCAGAATTCTCTTATGAAGTTTCCACTCAGGGTTAATAAAATGTGCAGTCACACACATGTAGTTGAAGTTTTGATTGGATGTCTAGCAGTTAGTAGTGATACAAACATGATGAGCACACTTCTTTAGAGCCTTCTTTAACAGCTTCATTTCTCTAAGAAATAACTGCCAACAATCCCTTGTCACAGTTGTTCTTGTAGGAATTGGAAATTTGGGTTCTAATTCATGCATCAATTTTCTAAATCCTTCCTTCTCAAAAATCCTAAAAGGCTGCTCATCTGTAATTATAAATTCAGCAAGTGCTCTTCGACATCTCTTCTCATTATAAATATGAGGCATCAAGCCTATTCCTTGTCCTTGCAAACTTGCCCCTCCTTATGACACATAATTCAGCATTGATTGCTTATTGTCTGTTGTGGCTTTGTGTGGGTTCTTGGGACATTTAGGTGTGTGCCTTTTCAAGGAATTTGTCTCATGCTTAATTGGGTCATAGGCATATGTGGTGTGGCAATATTTGCAAGCTACTCTATACTCCCTATTTGTCTCTTCTAATGGCAATCTAAGAAAAAATTCCCAAACTTGTGATGATTTTGGTGTCCTCTTTTTAGGTTCTTTTCTCTTTTGACCCTTACAGTCTGCTTCCTGAAGGGCTTTTATAGTGGTACTGATAGGAGGTAATGAAGAAGAAGGCATTGGAAGAGGTGCAATCGGATCAGGATTAGTCCCACTTTCATCTTGGGAAGAGGGTATAGTCATAGGTGTGAATGGATTAAGGTTAGCATTAGGACCCGTGGGAGTAGAACCAGGACTGTCGTATGCTACATGCAGAGAAGGAGTAGAAGCAGAATTTTGTTCTTCCATTTCGTGGCCTGCCTCACCAATCTAACAAATTACATCATATATTAATATTTTTATTAAAAATATATATATACCTCGGGTCGAGCAGGGTTAATTGGTTGGATACCCTAGCCTTAAAACCTGCCCAACCTAAATTTCGAGCTCAGCCCGACCATGCCCAATTAGTGCTGGGCATATTGTTTAGGGCTCAGGTCTGGCATATTTCACTCGAGTCGGGTCAGGCATTACGGGCACATGGGCATCTTGCACAGGCCTATATATAAGCATACAATCACACAATTATTATATACAAGCTTTGTATAAACACGTATTTCTACTTCAATAGTAGAAAATCCCAATTGTCAAAAATTAATCAAGTTTCTCATGCCATTGCTTAGGTGCTTGTTTTAAGCCATACAAAGACTTGGCAAGTTTACAAACTTTATTTTCTTATTTAGGAATCACACATCCTTTAGGTTGTACAATGTAAATTTTTTCTTCCAAATTACCATTTAATAATGCAATTTTAACATCCATTTGGTGAACAAAAAGCTTGTAAATTGAAGCCGAAGTAATAAGAACTCTTATAAAAGAAATTATAGTCATAGGAGAAAATGTGTCAAAATAATCAATATTTTTCTTTTCAGTAAAACCCTTGGCCATAAACCTTGCATTTATATTTATCAATTGAATCATCTAAAAAATATTTTTTTAAAAAAATTCATTTACACCCAATAGCCTTAGCTCCTTGGGCAAATCTGCTAAAACCCTAGTTTTATTTTTTCTTAGAGAATCAATTTTAATTTCAATTGCTTCTTTTTAAAATTTAGCATCAGGAGAAAAAACAGCGTCATAAAAATTTAATGGTTCATTTTGCACTAAATAAGTGTAAAAATCATCTTCAAAACTTATTTATTTTCTTCACCTTTTACTTCTTCTTAAAATCAAATTCTCATTTGAATTTTGTTCAAACTTTGAATTCTCAGAATTATGTTCAAAAAATTCAGCATCTTTAGTTTCTATAATTATGTTTTGATTTAAAACATCACTTTTCAAAACTAAAAAGTGATAAGCTGCATTTTGTTCATCATACCCAATAAACATACAATCAGAAGTTTTAGAACCAATTATTCTCTTTTTAGGATCAGGCAATAAAAATTTTGCAAGACACCCCTATACTTTCAAATATTTTAAATTTGGAGTAAACCTTTTCCATAACTCATAAGATGTTTTCTTTATTTTCTTATGAGGTATCCTATTTTGTAAAGAATATGTAGACAAAATAGCTTCACCCCACAAGTTATCAGGTACAGAAGAACTCACAAGCAAAGCATTTATTATTTTTTTAATACTCTATTTTTTCTTTCTGCAACACCATTAGACTTGGGAGAATAAGGAGGTGTTTTCTCATGAATAATACCTTCCTTTTCACAAAAATCATTTAACAAAACATATTCTCCACCTCTATCAGATCTAACCCTTTTAATCTTTTTGTTTAATTGATTCTTAACTTCTACTTTATATAAAAGAAATTTTTCAAAAGCCTCATCTTTATTTATTAACAAGTATACCTTAGTATATCTTGAAAAATCATTAATAAAAGTTATATAATATTTTTTACCACCTCTAGTCATGGTTTTTTTTAAATCACCTAAATTAGTGTGAATTAAAGATAGTAATTCAAATTCTCTTTGACTAGAAAAATGAGGTTTTTTACTTTGTTTAGTTTCTGCACATATTTCACATTTTTCAAAAACATTGTTTTTAATTTTAGAAAGTAGTCCAAGTTGTTGCATCCTATTTATATAACCTTTATTAGCATGACCTAGTCTAGCATGCCATAAATTAAAGGAATTAATCACATAGACAGACATATACTCAGAAGATTGTAGTCTTATTCATTTCATTAACATTCAAACAAATAGCCCTTGATTATAATACCCTTTCCTCACAAATACATTATTCTTTGTCATTACAATATTGTCATAGTCAAATGACACTTTAACCCCTACTTTCTTTAATAGAGCAATTGAAACTAAATTTTCTTTAACTTCAGGTACATACAGAACATCGTTCAGAGCTAGAGTCTTTCCTGATGTGAGCTTTAAGACCACTTTTTCTTTTCCTTAAACTTTGGCAGTTTAGGAATTAGCAAGGTAAAAACAATCTTCCCCTTCCTTTACAAGATCATAGGAGGTAAGTATCTCCTGGTTAGCATAAATGTGCCTGGTAACCTTAGAGTCTACCAACCATTTCTTCACGTCAGAAATCAATAAAGCTTGTGACACCATTGCAACAATGAAGTTATCATCACTGTCATCATCTTGTTGTACCAAATTTACATTTGGCTTCTAATGCTTATCACAGTTCGCTCTCTTCTTACACTGTGCTGTATAGTGTGCTAGATTTCCATAGATAAAACAATCTTCCTTTTTCTTGAAAGAAGGGTTAAAAGCATTGGGTTTATAATTAGATTTTTTTATTCCTTTTGTCTTTGGTTTTAGGGTTATATCTCTTATTATGAGGCTTTGTCTCTACCAGATTGGCTTTGGATGTCATCTCTCTAGTTCGAGCTACACATACTGCCTTATGATTGGTGTCTTCGATGATGATATGGGTGATTAGGTCAGTTAAGGACAACTGCTTCTATTTATGTTTCAGCTATTGTTTGTAATCATTTCACAATTTTGGAAGCTTCTCAATTAGAATTCTAGCAATAAACTCATCTGGGAGGTTAATGTTTTTAGCACGAAGCTCCTTAAACAGCTTGTGATATTCATTGATTTACTCATTCACATCCTTGTTCTTGATCATCTCCCATTTATAGTAGTTTCCCATAGTGAACTTTTATTTACCGGCATTTTCAGCAATGTACTTTATTACCAGGGACTCCTATATCTTACAAGCTTCCTTATAGATATAGTAGACATCAAATAAATCATTAGATAAAGTGCTAATGATAGTGTGTTGGTATACCTTGTTTGCATGAGTTTATGTAACTCTTTGGGCTTGGTTAGCATTAGCAGGAGGCTCGAATTGAGCAAGAGTAGTAGCTACACCATTCATGTTAAGAATGGTGAAGACTCATTCCTACTAGCATTTGAAGTTCTTGTCGTTAAAGACATCTATCTTTGATATGTTTGGGAATGGCTTCGGCAGGGGTACAACAATAGCAGCGGGGATGAAGTAATCTCCACCAGGCACATCCTCAGGGATGACATTCTCAGCACTGTTAGATGCCATTTTGTTCAATTAGTTCTTAAGATTGTTGGCTGTATGGACGTAAATGATAAGCTACTTGAGTCATGCCTGAAAGGACATTGTTCTTTAAGAATTGTTTTGGCATACCGAGATGATGGATCAATAATTTTCTAGGATTAAACAAGTACTTTCAAGGGCACAGAACAGTAGCACTAACAGAAAAACTCAGATGAAGAAGAGAAGTTAGAGGAGGAGAAGAATGCCTCGAAAGCTCAAGAGGTTGGCATTGATCCTATCTGCACTTATGGCTATATATAGGTTGAAGGTAGATGTTGGGCTTATAATTCTGGATTAGATCCCATCAAGCACCGGCTATACGGACATAAAACACATTTAAGTTCTTGCCTGGAAATGTTGGGGGATTATGTCCTCTTGAACTCATGCGCAGGGGGACGAATCGGCTGATTTTAATTATGATTGCCCTAAGTTGGCCTATTTCTCGCGCACACGCCCACTTTTCTTCCAAGCCTATTTTACTAGCCTACTTTATTCCTTAATATTTATATACTATGAAAGTTCGTTATTTATGAAATATAGGACTTTTGACACACACACACACTTTTTTAACACACACACACACAACATCTCCTCCCTCCTCTAGCCTCCTTTTACATTATATGCATGGAAATGCCGCCTTCTTTAACAAGCTTTGTCGTGACCGCACAAATGGGTGTTTGAAATTTGGAAGCTAGGCACCAAACATAGGAGATGGTGATAATGGCCTATGATGTTGCCACCGTACACTTTAGAGGCTGTGATTCTAGGCTCAACTTTCTGGAGCTTGCCACAAGCCTTCTTTGTACGTAGAAGATAATGATAAAGGTACCATGTATACAAAATTAATTATAAGAGTCTATGCAAGATAAGGCAAAAGAAGTGCAGCAATAGGGGAAATAAAGGCATGAAAGGAGGAGGAGGATGCAATCGGTGGTAAAAGGGACGGTTAAAGTTGAGAAACCATATGAGAAGCTCGCAAGTTGTGAAGATCTAAGGGAGGTGGACAAAGGGTTACATTTTCAAGGATATTGAGCTTAGTCTTATTGCCTCTAAAATGCAAGGCAACTTTATCGTATGCTTTGGCTGCTACTTTTGTTGTGTTGAATGTTCCTAACCATACCTTTGCTACTTTGAATGGATCTCTTATTTTTGTAGTCAGCCCACTTCCCTCATGGCCTCTATCTTACTCCTTTGTATTTTCTTCTCCCTAAGTCCCTCCCATTCTTTGCCCTATATTAAATACCACTGGGATGTGCAGCTATATTTAACGTGATTAAAGCTTTGAGTCTTAAACATGGCTACACCAATAATTTTCAAAGCGTTAGTTATGGCAATGTTTACTTGCTGTAATAGTTTAAGGGACCCACATTAAGGACGTCGAACTTTAACATGGAGATGTTGAAGATGCAAAAGAAAAGGGAAGGGAGGAGCATGAGTTAGAAGCTCTTTAATGGCGGATTGATTTCTTTATACCCTCTTTCAAACACTATGTCCACAGGGTTCAATACCAGTGCTGTTGTTGTCCTGAAGAAGAAAGACAATGCAAAGAGAGAGAGAGGGGAGAGAGGGGGGGGAGGAAAGTTAGAGACACATAGAGGGGGAGATTAAAGTATAAAGTAACAACGTGAATTGAAAATTCACGGTAAGGGTTAAATTGTTCTAATTTTAATTATCTAGGGTTAAAAATATAGCAAATAGATTCAAATAACCTTTAAGTCTATAATTCATGGTACATATTACTATTTAACCCTTTAATAATTAGTTGTGTTTTGAGTTTATAGCCAAAGAATATAACTATTTATCAATTGTTTTTTTAAGACAATTATCGTTTAAAAACTTGAAGTCACCTGTCTTCACTCTTTAGAGAAGGTATATGTCTCACAAATGTATAGATTCAAATCTCAATAGAGGGAAACTTTTTTTAAAAGAATATCATTCATGAGAGCTATTCTCATTTTAGTTTGTGGGAGGTTTTTGTCAAAGAGTAATTATTATGGATGGTGCACGCAAAAATGTATAATCACAATTGTATGAGTCAATATGTAATATACTAGTGCGTTAAGGTTGATCTTATGAGAAATAAAAAAAATAGCGATTAGGTAATAAAATTCTCATTTTTGTTTACGTTAAGCAAAATTGATTAAAATTGATTGATTAACTAAAATTAAAATTAAATTTAATAAAGATTCAACAAAATGCTTAAATCCAACAACCACTTGAGTAAAATGCAACTTAGAGTCATTAATCTCCTATTAATGTCTCAGACTCTATTTTAACCCAATTAATTAATTTCAAAGCTAATTTTGTTAATTGAGAGTTTTAATAGCTATTAAGGTCTTCCAATCCACTAACAACCTTCTCTTGAATTAATTATGTTATTTTTAACACAATTATTTAAGAGGCAACTCAACCCAAGAATAGTCTACAATGATTATATGGGACAATCATGTACATGTTTATCTTAATTACAAATTATATCAAATCTAATCCCATATTATTCAATCTAATGGTCGAGAAGAGATTTTCCTTTGTTAAGAAAAAAATCTCAATATTCAATATCACATTTAATGTTGGCCAAACATCAAATAGATATTAAAGCATAAGATTTGAGCGACCAAAATCAACAATAAGCATAACTAATGAGTTAAAAATGAGTCTAATCCATTAATAGGTTTATAGTTCCTTTAGGTCTAAGAGATTTAGCCACACATAAGTCTAAAAATTGCAAAGCTAAACAGAGAATATATCAAAATGAAGAAGAAAAGAGAAGAAGAAAAGCTTAATCAAAGTAATTTTGGACAAAAATCACTAATCTCCCATGAAGCCCAAGCTTCTCCACCCCATCCATGGTGTTTTTTTCTTCTTCCTGGTTTTAAAAATCTAGATGTAAACTGGCTAAAATGGGGAGATCAAAAACACCAAATTCTTCCATGCTACATCTGTTATTAGAAGAGAAAAGGAATCAACAATTCTTTCTCTTAAAGTTGAGGAGGCTGATACTTGGATCCAGGATCAGAAGGGGTCTGGAAAAAATGGCAGTCACTTATTTTGAAAATCTCTAGAGAGAGACATGATGATAAACCCAAGCTTTTTCTAAAAAAAAGCTTTCCTACCCTATCTTCCATTCAACTTCAAGCTCTTCTAGAGAAAGTGACGAACAAAGAAATAAAGAATGCTACCTTTGAGATGGGCTTTTAAAGCCTTAAGCCCTAATGGTATTAATGCTAGATTCATCCATACTTATTGGGAAGATCTGAAGCATAGTATTATTTAGCTTGTCAAAAAAGGTCTTCAAGGATCCTGATTCTATTAGGATGGTTAATGACACTTTCCTCACTCTTATTCCTAAGATTGACCATCCTACCTCCATGAAAGACTTTCGTTGTAACACTTG